>NC_079909.1:999732-1031798 GCF_024868665.1 Triplophysa rosa | reverse complement strand
TGAATGAATGAGCACGCCGGCTTCCCTCTTATACCCGGACATCCGGGGAGGAGCCCGGCATGCAAATTTCATTCGCCAATTTTCATTGGCCTTTTCTAAATACTCAGAAGATGATAGGTTCTCAAGACAAACCCCATTCTGTCGGTTCGACACAACGTCGAGAGACAGACAGAAAGGGAACTAGTGTGAGGTCTGAACAACACGCTTGTGAGTAAATGGCGATACACTAATTCAATCATTCATATTTGATTTCATACCTCTGTGTGTCCACTGTGGGCTGCGTGATGTAGAGCTGTTCTACCAAAACAATCGGCTACATTTACATCGTTTAGATGAGGAAGCAGAACCTCAACACAATCTATTGCATTGTTAGCTGCAGCCACTTGTAGCGGCGTCTGCCTGATACTATCCTGAGCGTTCACTGCTGCCCCCTTCTTCACTAGCAGCCAAACAGCTCTCTGCAAAGAAACGCCATACACAATGACAAAATACAACAAAATAAAAAATACACAACAAATATAAAGTGCTCTTCTGCTCTTACTTCATTGTGTGAGGCAGCTGCCCGGTGAATGGGAGTCAGCCACTCCTGATCTTTAGCGTTCACATTCGCACCTGACAACATAAAATCCCAATCTACTAAAACATGCAGTAAAAGAGAAGTTATGATCAATCCTATCATCATTTACTTATACCATTCCAGAGCCCCATGTTGCCTGTTTGTTTGTTTTTATATGGATTTACAATGGCATGGTGATTTAGAGCTTCAGAAGTGCAGAAAGCAAGGTGTGTTCAGCTAAAGATTATACTTGTAAAAATACATTTATTTTTAGATGTTATATACATGCAGATTTTTATTTTCTTATTTACATTTTATTTAATTCTGATTGAGTTAAAATTCAGATATTTGCACTACATTTAATTGCCTGTTTGAAAACCTGTATGTGACTCTCTTTCTTCTGCAGAACACAAAAGAAGATATTTTCAGTAGAAGTAGACTTTACTGTGACTCTGACTGTGCAAAACAAAGTCATACAGGTTTAAAATGACATAAGGGTTAATAAAGTAGGTGAGCAAAATAATTCTTATTTTGGGTAAACTCTCCCTTTAAAGATTCAATTTAATTTGATTTATATAGCACTTTTCACAAGTTTCATTGCTGCAAAGCAGCTTTATATTACATTAGAATAGGCCAAAGAAAATTGGCAAATTAAATTTGCATGCCGGACTCCGCCCCGGACATCCGGGTATAAAAGGGAGACGGTGTGCATCATTAATTCACCTTAGTTCTGAGGAGCCTGAGACCTCTCACGACTGCTGCAGAGGACAGCATGTGTTGTGGCAAGAGGACACAACGTCTCGTTCCCTCCATCAGGGAACCGAGGTTACATACGTAACCGAGACGTTCCCTTTCTGTCGGTCTCTCGACGTTGTGTCGAACCGACAGATGGGGTTCCAATGGAAAACGCCATAACACTGTGTCCTGTCACAATCTCAACGAAGCGACGGTGACTGGCCTGGGCGTGTCAGCCGAGAACGCTACCGCGAAATTGTAACCTACCAGTGGGTAGGTAGGGGGTCCCAGAGCTTTCTTGAAAGGTGGGAAGGCCCCTACCTTCGGCCTCACAGGCGGCGGCCTTGTTTCTCTAACAGCGAGAAGCCGCCCGGAACCGTAAGGCACTGGGTAAGCGCTACTTCCTCAAGTGGGGGATGCGCTACAGAGACCATTTCCTACCGCAGGGAGGAGAATAGTGGAGATACCAACATGGTCTCACCGATGGGGAAGAACTCATGGGAAGAAAGTGCGGCTGAAGAGAAAACCGCGAGGTGGAGGACCACCCGGGGAGGTCATGGGTTACAAAGGTGGGAACCAACATGAGGATACATCAGACGGAACCGCCCGACTGGGGAGTTGCAAAGTCTGGTAGCACTACGTCTGGTTAGAGCTATGCTGCGAATAACTCAGGTGATACCCGGCCTAAGGGGCAGGGCTGCTCTGCCCAGCCCGCCCCAGGGGGTGCTTGCTTAGTGATGGATGGAGTGCCTGTTCTTCGCCCAGTGTGGAAAGAATGGAGGCTAAATCGGTATACTGACCCACTCGAGAGAGGGGGAAAAAACCGAACAGGCGTACACCCTACCAGTTGCCGGTCCTACATGTGGCCATGCAGGACGCGGGCTGACACCGGCTCTATGCGGAGGTTGTAAAACCTCGCGAAGGTGTTGGGTGTAGCCCAACCCGCAGCTCTGCAAATGTCTGCGAGAGAGGCCACCCGTGACAAGGCCCAAGAGGAGGCAACACCCCGGGTAGAGTGGGCCCTCACTCCTAGGGGGCACGGGCGATTTAGGGATTGGTAAACTGCCTTGACAGCATCCACAATCCAGTGGGCCAACCTCTGCTTGGAGACAGCTCTCCCCTGTTGCTGACCTCCGAAACAGACAAAAAGCTGATCTGAGCTCCTGAAACTCTGTGTGCGGTCTAAGTAGAGGCGCAGCGCGCGTACTGGACACAACACGGACGGGGTTGGTTCTTCCTCCCCGAAAGGGAGCGGTGGGAACCTTGGGCACGTAGCCGGGCCGAGGTCTCATGTTAACGTGAGAATCCCTGGGTCCGAATTCTAGGCAGTCAGGGGACACAGAGAAAGCCTGTAGATCCCCTACCCTCTTGATGGAGGTGAGCGCCAAAAGGAGAACCGTCTTCATCGTAAGATGAGGAAGAGAGGCATCCCCTAGGGGCTCGAATGGGGGGCCTGGTGAGACCTGACAGGGCTACATCCAGGTCCCAAGAGGGTATGGAGTGTGGACGAGGCGGTTTACGCCTCCTTGCACCCCTTAGGAATCTAATGACCAGGTCGTGCTGCCCTAGAGACTTTCCAGTTGTGATGAGCAGCAATGGCGGCTACATACACTTTCAGTGTGGAGGGGGAGAGGTTAGTCTCGAGCCTCTCTTGTAGGAAGGACAGCACTGACCCGATCACACAACTCCGTGGGTCTTCTCCTCGAGAAGAACACCAGGTCGAGAAGAGGCGCCACTTGTAGGCGTACAGTCGCCTAGTGGCAGGTGCCCTAGACTGAGAAATGGTAGCTACCACCGCCGGGGGCAGACCACTCAGGATCTCCTCGTCCCGTCCAGGGGCCAGACATGGAGGTTCCAGAGGTCTGGCCTGGGATGCCATAACGTGCCCTTCCCCTGGGAAAGCAGGTCCTTCGTCAGGGGAATCGGCCAGGGGGGAGCTGTCGTCAAGAGCATTAGCTCCGAGAACCAAGTCCGGTTGGGCCAGTGTGGCGCAACGAGTAACACTTGATGCTCCTCTTCCCTGACCTTGCACAGGGTCTGTGCAATGAGGCTCACTGGGGGGAAGGCGTACTTCCGCTTGTCCCGCGGCCAGCTGTGCGCTAGGGCATCCGTGCCGAGGGGTCCCTCGGTCAGAGAGTACCAAAGCGGGCAATGGGTGGTTTCGAGGGAGGCAAACAGGTCCACCTGGGCCTGCCCGAACTGCACCCAAATGAGCTGGACTGCGCGGGGGTGGAGTCGCCACTCTCCGCGAGGCGTAGACTGACGAGAGAGTGCGTCGGCTGTCTGGTTCAGGTCGCCTGGGATATACGTGGCACGCAGGGAGCGGATCACCTGCTGACTCCACCGGAGGAGGCGTCGGGCAAGTCGTGTTAACTGCAGTGAGCGAACGCCACCCTGACGATTGATATACGCTACTGCAGTAGTGCTGTCCGACCGGACCAGCACGTGCTTGCCCTGCACGAGAGGCTGCAGCCTCTTCAATGCAAGTAGCACAGCCCACAACTCTAGGCAATTGATATGCCAGCGCAGGCGGGGGCCCGTCCAAAGCCCCGACACTGCGTGCCCGTTGCACACTGCACCCCAACCCTGCAGGGAGGCGTCTGTTGTCACCACGACATGCCTCGTAACCTGCCCTAGGGGTACCCCTGCCCGAAGGAAGGCCATGGAAGACCACGGGGTTAGGGTGCGTCGGCAGTGAGGCGTAATCACCATCTGCCTGCTGCCGGTGTGCCACGCTCCCCAAGGAACTCGACTCAGGAGCCAGTGTTGAAGCGGCCTCATGTGCATCAACCCGAGGGGTATCACCGCCGCCGAGGATGCCATGTGTCCCAGGAGCCTCTGAAATAGTTTCAGGGGAACCGCCGACTGCGTGAAATGATCCAGGCAGTTCAACACCGACTGGGCGTGTACTGCGGACAGTCGCGCTGTCATGGTGACAGAGTTGAGTTCCATACCAAGATAGAGGATGCTCTGCACGGGGGAGAGCATGCTCTTCTCTCGGTTGACCTGTAGTCCCAATCGATCTAGGTGCCGGAGCACCAGGTCCCTGTGTGCACACAACAGATCTCGCGAGTGAGCCAAGATAAGCCAGTCGTCAAGATAGTTGAGTACCCGCACACCTCTCTCCCTGAGGGGAGAGAGGGCGGCCTCCAAGATCTTTGTAAAGACTCATGGAGACAGAGAAAGACCGAAGGGGCGGACTCTGTACTGATATGCCCGACCCTCGAAAGCGAACCGTAGGAACGGGCGATGACGAGGGAGAATCGAGACATGAAAGTAAGCGTCCTTCAGGTCGATTGCCATGAACCAATCCTGACATCTGACGGATGCCATGAGTCACCGTCTGCAGGCTCGAACACCTCTGGAACCGCCGAGACGCCCAGGGGAAGTCGCTGCAGGAAGGGACAGTCCGCTGCACCACGTCGTAGAACCGGCAATGTAGAGAATTTGCTAAGCAGCAAGAGAAGATCTTCATAACCGAAGGCTCCGAAGAACAAAAGGTGAATGAATGATGCACGCCGTCTCCCTTTTATACCCGGATGTCTGGGGCGGAGTCCGGCATGCAAATTTCATTTGCCAATTTTCATTGGCCTTTTCTAAGCAGTCGGAAACGATTGGTTCTCAGGGACGAACCCCATCTGTCGATTCGACACAACTTCGAGAGACCGACAGAAAGGGAACTGTCATTTTCACCTGTCTGATCAAAAATTACACTGTAAAACATCAATAACACCATTAACAACATGGTAAATGACCATGGTATAAGCGGGATAATCCACAACTAGACATGCATTAAAGGATCTCTGCTTTGCGTCAGGGGGTTCTTGGCCTCTACGTCATGCATTAAGTAAGAAATAATAGACGACGGGCCTTTCAATTATTCTAAAGTTAATGCACACCCCGAGGTGGTAATGCGGCCACGACGTGAAGCGGAGCATTAACTTTCGAATAATTGAATGGACCGGAGTCAATTATTCCGCTTATACCGCGGTTACCACACCACAGGACATTCTTCAAATGTTTCATTTCAGTGTTTGTCATGTTATCGTCTTTATAATGCCGCTGATGGTAGGACTACTTTCTTGCGCATCTCATTTCCGTTAGAGTGAATGGACTCGGACTCGGAAGAGTGAGTGAGTGAGTGAGTGAGTGAGTGAGTGAGTGAGTGAGTGAGTGAGTGAGTGAGTGAGTGAGATCGCGCGCACACCTGCGTGTTCGCGGTAATGTGACAGAAAAGCTAGTGATAATACATTATTTATTCCTCGTACTGTTTCTATCTTCAGCAGTAAAAAAAATAACGCAAACTTTTGAAAGAGTAGGTGTATCAAAATATATTTGTTATCAGTTATAAGCAGCTTGAAGAGGTAAACGAACCAGTAGGCTATCAGTGTTTATTAATGCATTTTGTTTTTCTATTTAATAATTTTATTTATTCGATTTCAGCATATGTATTTATTGTTTTTGAAATGCTTTGTTTTTTTTAAACGAAACTGCACACGTTTCCATGAACAGTAAAGTTTGACATTATAAAGGTCAGATCAAGAGCAGTGTGCTTTGTGAGGTGATGGCCTGTAGGCTGGACTATAACCGTTCTGTTGTTTAAACTTGGCGAAGTGATATAGAACATATAGAATATATCTGCGGTCAGCAGACCTGGAACACCTTCATAGGTGAAAGTTAAAGGGGTGGTGCAACGGTGTGTCATGCATTCTGACTTCTTTACAATGTTAAACGTGCTGTCTTCTCATGCTTAACATGGTCAACTTGTCAAAAAACGAGTTGGGAGTATTACGTAGTATTTCTGTGCTCGATACACTCCCCCAGTGATCGTACAGGTTTCGGAAAGTTTTTTTCGAACATATAAAACTGTTTCGTAACAATTTTTCTTAGTCCCTTATTGGACGATTCTCCCGTAAAAGCACGTGGCACGTCTACGCAACAGCAAGGAGAGCAGGAGAAGGAGCATGTGCAGATGTCACTTTCACTTGTGTGCAGGAGAGAGAGAGAAAGCATACGTTCGCAAAGTTCAGGTGTTTGTTTGTTCATTGCATTTGGGTGATGAATGTTATATAAACGATGGATATAATGCTGGATTTGGAGATCGTTTGAAAATGATATATGGAGCCGTCCCAGCGCTAAAAGATGCTGGACATGAACCGCATGCGGTGAGTGAAACTGATGTTTTGTTGGCAATGGGTGTGCACGTGCTTTAGTTCAGCCTACCTCTCCCCCCGCATGCGCCGTATGCATTTGGAAAAAATCGTACAGCTGTATCTATCTTTTATAAATGTGATCTAACTAAATACTCTTCGAAGATACGAAGTATGCAATACTACTCTATAGGTACTCAAAATTAATATGAGATTGGCAGAAGCCGTGTGTTAGGGCAGCTTTAATGCATACCCATAGAACGTCTGTCAACCAATCAGATTGAAGCATTCAACAGCCTGAAAATGATTTAATGCATGGCTAGCCATGGATTATTCCTTACTTAGCCGTTACAAAATAACTATAAACCATGGCTTCTTGCGGCTTATTGCTTTTTAGGTATTAATGTGTAAAGTGTACACGTTTGTATTGCACAAGTTATTATTACTACATTATTACTACAAATTACAACTGCATTCAATAGTCAGCCAGCTGTATAACATCTGACGCACAAAATGTCCATAGGGAACAATGGCATTTTTCACTCGATCACGTCAAGATGCACCTAGGATTACGATCATCGATGTTAGTCAAATTATCCAAACACTGTGCCATACATCGACAACCAAAAGGAAGATTTTACAGTATAGGCCTACAGACCAGGGGTGGAGCCAGGGGGTGGCCAATGGTGGCCAAGGCCACCATAAATTAATCTTTGGCCACCCCCCGGTCTCCCCTACCGCTTTGCCGGCAACTTTTTTGCGGAACCATTTCTGTACACAGTTGTTCCCATATGGACGCATTTCAAAAGCACATCTCAAACAAGTACTTCTCCACTCAAACTGAAGGTGGCGGTAATACACTCAACTTGAATGTCAACCACCAACACAATTACAGAAGAAGTAGTAGTAGTGTTGTTGTTGTTCGCGTGTGCTCCAATGGACTTTGCGCATGCAGTAGGAGGACTGTCTGTTTCCCACCGCGAGAGAAGAGGTCACAGGTAAGTTAACAAGAAGAATTAAGTTTATTCACTATGTTTGAAATGTTTCTTGTCTTAATTTATGTATATTATGGCTGGCGTGCTGAAGTTGAAACAGACATGGTAAAGTTTGATATTATCATTTGGCTGCCAACTGCCAAGTATTGCAAAGGAATATTTTTGAAATGCTTGCCCATAATGTTAAGGTTACTATATTTTGGTTTTTCTGTGATATTGTAATGTTTGTTTAATAAAAGTGCATTCTGGTATATTCTTATGTCATGTAAATTGTCATTATGGTGTGAGCTTTATCACCAATTAAAAAGACACCACCTTCTGCAATGCCACACTGTTTCAGATCTTTTTTTTAAATCAGCTTAGTAATACATTAAAAAGCTTATGTGGATCTTCATGATGTAATTCTACATGGCAATCACTGCCTGTTTAAGTAAATGAGTGAGTGACTAAGAAACACTACTAGATCCACAGTAACTTGCCACATAGAAAAAAAGATGATATCAGTTTCTGTGCTACCCCTGTGTGAGCTATGGTCTCAGTCTGGCCACCCCTATGAAAATTGTCTGGCTCCGCCACTGCTACAGACACAGGGTTGTGTAAGTGTGCAAGTAAATGGCATACTGCGATTTCACCTGAGGCAATGAGAAGGTCCATGATATGAACATCCCCTACACAGGCGGCAGCATGCAGGGCACTGCGCTGCTCTTCATCCTAAACAACAAATGATTGTAAAGTGAAGCCTTCACTGCTCCAAATGTAATGTTTGTCTTTTAGCTTGCTAGTAAGCAGGAAGGTTTCAACTCATTATTGATGGACATAGTGGCATTAGAAAAAACATGTAACCTTACAGTAAAAGAACAGTTGACTCCAGAAATTAAATTAGCCTATATTTTACTCACCCTCAAGCTGTCCCATTGTCACGGAACTGACCAGGTAAGGCGGGATGAAAATGCAAACAGAGTTTATTAATCATCCAAAGCAAGACAGACAAGTGAAATCACAGTTTGGAGACAGGTGAGCACAACAGGTGAGTAGGCCTAACATCAACAGGTAACAATCCACAAGTAAGTATAAATCCACAGGTAAACAGATAACAATAATGCCTTGGAATACACAGGTACCAATGGGTAAAGAAACAACATAAAATATCAGACACTGAACAAACGGAAAGTCGTGCCCTGTGTCTCAATCAGCTCTCTAGGTCCTGAGGTGGTGAATCAGTATATTGTGTACACTGGTTCGGGCACTGGTTTGGGCACTGGTAAGGACCCTGGCTCTAGGGCTGGGTAAAAATATCTATTGTTCGATTTTAATCGATCTTCAATTTAACAAAACTATATCGATTCTTAATGCGTGTGCTTGGTGGTGTGACTGTGGCTGTGACAATCGCACCACCGCGGTGGCAAAGTGCCATGACTGTGGTGAACTGTAAATAGAAACAAATATAAGTGTAAGAAAAATGACAGTTGCTACAACGATTGTTATTTTGTAGCCTTTCAGCTGTGGATGGTTTTATTGAGAAGATTTTACATTAACACAGAAATTATTGGCATATGTGTGACAAGCAGAGCAGGATCAGGACTCGTGTCTCAATGTCTTATAGTTCACTTTTTTTTTAAATCGCTGTCCATATAGGCAATTTTGACTTGTAAATGATTAACTAACAATCTGGTCAACATAAAGTTCTTTATTTGAAGCACAATTCTACAATAAAGGTAACTTACTGAAAAAGTGTTGGTGCTTAAAGTGCTTCACTGAGCTGAAATTTAAACTTAAAACATTTCAAGATAAAAAGAAAATCTAAATTAAGTGTTTTAAAGGCTTCAAACTGAACATCTCATGGCTCAATGTCTTATGGACTATCCTACATTGCAGTCACATGCCCCTCGGATGGCCAACTCCTGTAGTTTGGCCTTCTTGATCTTTGACCTTGGCTAAACCAGCTGGCCACACTCTCTCTAGCATCAAAATCTTCCAGACTTGGCCCCTCTACACTGATTCTTATCAGATCTTCCACTGTGTCTGAATGAAGGGATGCTCTAGTGTCTGATTTGATCCTCTTCTGTGCAGAGAACCCTCTCTCACAAACTGCAGCTGAGACAGGGAGGACCAGCATAATGTGTACAAGGTGCAGGATGTTCTGGGAAAAAAATACATTCACAAGATTTATTTAAGCACTGTGTGTTAGATAGCAAAACTGACACAATCTTAAGAAAGAACATTAACAAAAACTGACCTTGTACTCTGAGCAGTAGGGCTCTCTGGTCAACATGAGCTCCCAGAGGCTGAGGTAGGTCTTGTCTTTGAACATCCTGGCAATTAACAGCTTCAATCCTACAAACTCTTCTCTTGCAAGCTCAGTGTTTACAAAATTTCTGAAAATGATGTGGATTACACAGCTAATCAGTGTTCAAATTAACAAAATATCCACCAGCACACATAATATTGTAGTAATCCACCAGATACCTTCTCAGGACTGTGGCGAAGTGATCCAAGAAAAATGCAAGGTCATCAGCACCATGGTCCACTAAGTCCTCTGGCCAGCTATCATGATTGAAAATGTTGAAGCATTTGACAGCCTTGGTTGTGTCAGACTCAGAAGAACTCTCCCCTGTTGTAAGAACAAATACATTTTAGTAAATGAGTAACAATATTTCTCATATACATGTGTTTATAAGACAGGTGACTACACTTGCCTAGAAGGCTACTGAATTTTGCTTTCAGATGTTTTACAGTGGATTTGATTGTTGCATCCATTACTTTTTTAAGTTTAGTGGCAGCAACACCATCTTCTGCCAGCTTTGATGCCTCTCCTTTGAGTGTTATTGTCTGTGTGTTGCATAAACCATAAATAGAGATTGTGAGTTAGATATTAGAAATATTTGTAAAAATAGACTGTTCTCTGTTTAAATGGGAGACAGAACCATACATATATACCTGGAATTTGTAGATTGCCATTTCACCTTCTTCCTGCTGCTGCCTTCTCTGCAGCCTCATGTCAGCCAGGAACTCTGACAGTCTTCCTCTAGGTTTGGGTCTCGCAACCATTGCCTCTGTGGTCACCAGCAGTGTTTCAAGGGTGTAATTAGTAAATTGTAACAAGTAAATTGGGTGCACACGACATCATTGCTGTACGTTGGATTTACGTTCAAGCCATTTTTCTTCATAAGAATTATTTTGGGCTTGAACTTAGTGAAGGGAAGTTCTTCTTTTGCAATATTGTAGGCAATATTAAACTTGATTATCATCTCGGCCTCGTCTGATGAACTGTTTGCTGCTGCCTGCCGCTGAAAGGCAGCGGGGAGAGGGGACACTTGGGCAGTGCATTTATCGCGGCATGTAATGTGTTTTATAGATGCATTGTGCTTTTTTAGAGTTTCAATTCGAAATGTATTAGAACCATTCACAAATGCACTATTGCCGGCCATGGTCTTCCCTCACTCTTTACAGTAAATGCAGTGCATTATATTACCGTCTTCACTGTATCTTAGCCAGGGAAACAGGTCAAGCCACTCTCTTCGAAATGTGTACACTTTCACCCTTTTAATTTCAGTGGGATCTGGCTCGGACTCGATCGTATGTGGCTCATTATCTAATGCCGTTTCCGGATCAGGGCTTGACATTACCTGGGAGGTTTATGGCTCCGTCTCAGAGCATCGGTTATGATTTTCAGACGGCTCAGGCCTTAACTTAACACGAAAGAGTTGTCAATCGTTCTTTTCGTCTTCTCTCATCATCCGCGGCTACAGCCACTCTGTTTATCTGACGGGCCTAGGCTACTCGATTCTCTCTGTCTGACTGCAGCACATGCATTTTCAAACGTACACACAGTACACATACAGGAATATCTGGACCACGGCCAATCAGAGGGGGGTCCGCCCTTCACTACCTCTGATTGGTTTACTCTCTGATTGAACCACAGGGAGACTTTCAGTGTCGTGGAGACCTTTTTTCCCTCGAATGGATGGTCGCACCAGTGTAATCTGCCACAGCACCATTGAGAAATTAGGTCAAATTCTAGAGCCCTGGAGGGAGGATCCTGCACTGCCTCTCCCAGCGCTCACGGCTGGTTACATGGTGCCTTGGGTTTGAGCCCGCCCCCAGTGTCGTGTTTACCGGAAGTGCATGAGGAACTTAGTAAGACCTGGAACGCCCCTTTCCGGCACGTTCACGTCAAACAATTTCTGTCACCCTCTCTTCCCTCGAGGGTGAGGCAGCTAAAGGATACGTCGATGTCCCCCAGGTGGAGTATATCGCCGCGGTGCACTCGTGCCCGCAGGCGGCGGCCACCTGTGGGGCTCGACCTAGACTCCCGTCCAAAGCATGTAGGGTCTCGGCATCTCTGGTGTCGAGAGCTTACATGCCTGCGGGCCAAGCTGCCTCCTCTCTCCATTCCAATTACTGGAATGGGAGACAGGTGTTCGTCATTTGCACTCGCCCCATTTACTCACCGCTCGTCTTCCAGCTCTCTTTCCCGCTTCAGACCTCACTGAACCACGCCCCCCTTGCCACAGCACCATTGAGAAATTAGGTCAAATTCTAGAGCCCTGGAGGGAGGAGTGACAGCAGTGAAGGATGAGAGAAAGTCCAGGCCTGGTTCTCTCTTGTCCTTCTCTGCTGTCGCTCCTCCTTTTATGCTTCCGAGCTCCTCCGTGAGAGATGCGAGACCGGTGCAACGTGCAGCTGACTCGCGCCATTCCCTCACGGTCCTCGTCCCGCTCTGCTTGTCACAATACGTTTCCGTTGGTGCATTCGAGCGTGGGCCTGCACGGCAAATCCCAGGTTATTCTGTGGGTTCTGCAATGGATCTTGTTGTGGAATGAACAGATACATAAAACCAAAACTGTCTATGACCCTCTTGCTTAGTGTCAGAGCGCGCGTGGGTTTTGCCGCGGTTGCGAAGAGACATCTATTCATTTTCACTCTGTGCACATCTTCTGAACACGCATTTAGTGCAGCTGTACACATCTTAATCTGGACAATGTCAACATGTTAGTTTAACATCAACGAGTAGGAAAAAGTCACTTTTTTATGGCAATCTGAATAGGAAAGCCAAGGTAGGTTTAAATAGTTTGTTTCAAATGGAATTGTTAAGGACTGTAAGGGTCAATACGACACTGACTGAAGTTGTCACTGCAACAAGAGCTTTTTTATTTCATAAAGTTTTCATCATTTCGGCCTACTCATGTTTATTTAAATGTTCTATATGCTGTAGTGTGCTGTTTCACTGATGGATTTGCGCATTAAACATGGATGGATATTTCATGCTCATTTATTTCACATACTTCTAAAACTATTTATATAAGATATATATTTCTCTTCCACTCGTCATGTGGTTGCTACATGCAAATATAATAATATAAACATTATTTCCCTTTCTGTCGGTCTCTCGAAGTTGTGTCGAGCCGACAGATGGGGTTCGCTCTTGAGAACCTATCAACTTCTGACTAGTTTAGAAAAGGCCAATGAAATTGGCAAATGAAATTTGCATGCCAGACTCCGCCCCCGGATATCGAGGTATAAAAGGAAGACGGCGTGCTGCATTCATTCACCTTTTGTTCTTCGGAGCCTTCACACTGATCGACTTTGAGACTTCAAACTCTACGCCGAATAACTGCTGGAATCTTACGACGTGGTGCAGCGGATGGTCCCTTCCTGCAGCGACTTCCCTTGGGCGTCTCGGCAGTGCCAGAAGTGTTCGAGTATTTCTCTAAAAGAGCAAATTTCTCCAGCGTAGCATGTCCCGCTGTTCTCATGGGTGCAACACACTCATCGAGGAGGGGGAGGGACATGATGTCTACTTCCAGTACGCTGGGGCAGACGTTGTGGATACGTCCTGCCCGCACTGCGGGCGGTTGACGATTCAGACGTTGTGTCACGGGTGGCTGTGTTCCCACGGGACTCAGCCACCACCTCGTCTGCTCCCCGTTCCGTGATGGCAGGACTACGGCCCTGCCGCCCGCTATGGCAAGCAGCGAGGGTGATATGAGGATACTGTGAGCGTTAATCCGCCAGCCACTGCTCACGGACCGTTCGCACCTCGTCTCGCTCGTCTGACGGTTCCCCAGGAGACGGTCCCACCGTCTTGTTCCTCAACCACGTATTCAGACACGATGTGTGATGATGAGATGTCTCTTGCAGCATCGGGGGGTGAAATGTCAGCTATGCTTTCCCGGGCCGCCGTGAGCGTTGGGTTGCAGTGCCCGCACTGCCTCTCCCAGCGCTCACGGCTTGTTACATGGTGCCTCGGGTTTGAGCCCGCCCCCAGTGCCGTGTTTACCGGAAGTGCATGAGGAACTTAGTAAGACCTGGAACGCCCCTTTCCGGCGCGTTCACGTCAAACAATTTCTGTCACCCTCTCTTCCCTCGAGGGTGAGGCAGCTAAAGGATAAGTCGATGTCCCCCAGGTGGAGGCGGCGGCCACCTGGGATCTCGACCTAGACTCCCGTCCAAAGCATGTAGGGTCTCTGCATCTCTGGTGTCGAGAGCTTACATGCCTGCGGGCCAAGCTGCCTCCTCTCTCCACGCTATGGCTCCTGCCAAGCCAAGGCAGTCAGCGGTCGCCCTGAAACTTTAAGAGGCTCCTGGGCACATAACATCCTCGGTGGGGTGGTCCCCCTCGGGTTGATGCCCATGCGACCGCTCCAACCCTGGCTACAGAGTCGGGTTCCCTGGAGCGTGGCACACCGGCAGCAGGCGTATGGCCATCACGCCTTCCTGCCGACGCACCCTGACCCCCTGGTCTTCAATGACCTTCTTGCGGACAGGGTCCCCTTAGGGCAGGTGTCAAGGCACGTCGTGGTGATGATGGATGCCTCCCTGCAGGGCTGGGGTGCCATTTGCAACGGGCACGCAGTGTCGGGGTGGTGGACGGGCCCCCACCTGCGCTGGCATATCAACTGCCTAGAGTTGTTGGCTGTGCTACTTGCACTGAAGAGGTTGCAACCTCTCGTGCAGGGCAAGCATGTGCTTGTCCGGTCAGGACAGCACAGCTGCCGTGGCGTACATCAATCGTCAGGGTGGCATTCGCTCATGGCAGCTAACATGACTCGCCCGACGCCTCCTCCTCTGGAGTCAGCAGGTGATCAGCTCCCTGCGAGCCACCCACATCCCAGGCGACCTTAACCAGACAGCCGACGCGCTCTCTCGTCAGTCGCCGCCTGGACCTGTTTGCCTCCCCGGACTCCTCCCATTGTCCGCTTTGGTACTCCCTGACTGAGGGACCCCTCGGCACGGATACCCTAGCGCACAGCGGGCCGCGGGGTAAGCGGAAGTATGCCTTCTTCCCCGTGAGCCTCATTGCACAGGTCTTGTGCAAGGCCAGAGAAGAGGAGCATCAATTTGTACTAGTTGCGCCCTATTGGCCCAACCGGACCTGGTTCTCGGAGCTAAGGCTCTTGACAACATCTCCCCCCTGGCCGATCCCCCTGGTGAAGGACCTGCTTTCCCAGGGGAAGGGGCACGTTACGGCATCCCAGGCAGACCCCTGGAACTTCCATGTCTGGACGGGACGAGGAGATCCTGAGTGGCCCACCCCCGGTAGTTGGGACATCACTCAGGCTAGGGCCTCGGCCACAAGATGGCTATAGGCCATAAGTGGTGCCTCTTCTCATCCTGGTGATCTTCTCGAAGAGAAGACCCGCGGAGTTGCTCGATCGGGAACGTGCTGTCCCTTCCTCAAGAGAGACTGGAGAGTAACCTCTCCACACTGGGAGTGTATGTAGCCACTATGGCCGCTCATCATGGCCCTGTTGCTGGGAAGCCTCTGGGACAGCACGACCTGATCATTAGGTTCCTAAGGGGCGTGAGAAGGCTACCGCCTCATCCGCGCTCCGTACCCTCTTGCGACCTAGGTGGCAGGCCTCAAGAGGCCCCGCCCCTTCGAGCCCCTTGGAGCTGCCGCTCTTTCTCACCTCACGATAAAGACGGCTCTCCTGATGGCGCTCACCTCCAAGAGGGTAGGGGAATGAAGGTGAATGAATGCAGCACGCCGTCTCCCTTTTATACCCGGATATCCGGGGGCGGAGTCCGGCATGCAAATTTCATTCGCCAATTTCATTGGCCTTTTCTAAACTAGTCAGAAGTTGATAGGTTCTCAAGAGCGAACCCCATCTGTCGGCTTGACACAACGTTGAGAGACCGACAGAAAGGGAACTGAGGTTACATCCGTAACCAAGACGTTATATTTTATTTATATAAATAATATATATTTCCCAACCACAGCACCACCGCAGTTCATTTTTCAGGTTAAAAAAACTGCCATCACCACAGCCCTACGTGTGCTTTTAAATAAGAATCTAATCGAATCGCCAATTTGGTCGCAAACCCAGCCCTAACTGGATCACTTCACATTGGGACACCTTTACATTTCCTTTGACATAACTGCATGAGCGCATTGTTATATTTCACAGCTGGTAATTATCAACAACAACTGACATTTCTCTGACTTAATTTTTTTAATAATGGTTGAAATACATATGAGAAACACATATAAGTGCACAAATATGGTTGATTATAAAATGTAACTGTTAACTGCCTGTCTAGCAGGTTTATTTAGTTGGCTCGTGCGTTTTCGGTTAAATTGCTTCCAAAAAATGTCATGTGATTTCCTTTAAAGGAACATAGTGAGCATCGATGCTCACTGGTTCCCTTTTAGTCGGTCTCTCGACGTTGTGTTGAGAGACAGACTGGGGTTTGATCTTGAGAACCTATCATCTCCGAGAGGAATTTAAAAAGTCAATGAACTAGGCAAATGGCACACGCTCGCCAGTCTCCGCCCCATGCATACAGGTATGAAAGTAAATGGCGGCGCCCATTTATTCATCTTTTGTTCTTCGGAACCTGCGTGACTGGATGTCATATGCAACTATTCTCTTCGAGAAAACTACTACACTGCTGAACTTAAGACGCGTGCAGCAGAACTCCCCCTTTGTTCGAGCGGACTTCCCCTGGGCATTTCGGCAGCGAGCTACAGAGCATCTAAAAGAGCAAATTTCTCACAGTTGTGGGCATATCTCGCAGCTGTGTTCTTGGGTGTGACAGACTCATCCCCGAGTGACAGACTCAACCCTGTCTGCTTCCCGAGTGAGGACGACCGCTTTGGCGAGCAGCAGGGGTGATTTGGGGGTTCCCACAGATGTTGCGCCGTCAGCTTCGGGGACCATCCATGCCCCAGCACGCTCACCTGACGTCCCCGATGGGCGGTGGTGGACCATCCTATAGCAGGCAGACTCGACAGAAGGAAGAGGTCGCACTTTCTGTAATTGCATCGGACAGCTACCGCCTGGCATTAGATGCGGAAGACCCCTTGGAGCTCCCGCCCCCGGGCGGTAGAGCCCAAGATGAGGTCGAAGCTGAGATGTCGGCCATGCTTGCCTGGGCAACGATTCTGGTTCTTGCGGTCAGAGCATGGTGGAAGCCACGTCCCGCCCCGGTTCCAGTTTTTTGCGGAAGTGGAACTTGGATGTGGAATGCGCCGTGTGTCCCTGTCTGACAGGATCAGGAGCTGTTACTTCCCTGGATGGTGGGACGGCTAAGGGATATGTTGACGTTCCCCAGGTGGAATGTGCAGTTGCGGTGCACCGCAGGCAGCTGCCACCTGGAGAGGTCGACCAAGGCTCCCTTCCAAGGCTTGCAAGCTCTCTTCATGACGAAAGCTTACAGTACTGCGGGTTAAGCTGCATCCGCCCTCCACGCTATGGCGGTCCTTCTGGTTTTTCAGGCCAAGGCTTTGAAAAACTTGGATGATGGGAAGTCTGACCCCGCTCGCATGCGAGCTGTGCACGGCCACTGACCCAATGCGTCAAGCGACGAAGGCCATGGCGAGTGCCCTGGATCAGACGATGTCCACGTTAGTGGTCCAGGAAAGACATCTGTGGCTCAACCTTGCGCAGATGAGTGACTCTCAGAAGGCCCGCCTTCTGGAAACGCCCATCTCGCAAGCTGGGCTGTTTGGTGACGCCATGAAGTATGTCACAACACTTCCATGGCGAAGAAGCAGGCGGAGGCGAGTCATTGCCCGCTGCGACCCGGCCACCTATCGGTCGTCGTGGTCCCGAGCACCGCCTGCCCCCCAGCAGCCCTGCCTCCCTGCGGCGACCCCTCCGGCATCGGCGCCCTCCCAGTCGACGGCCTGCCAGAGATGTAGATCCCCGCGGAGGAAGGCTTTTACCCCGGCAACAGCCCACTAAAAGATAACTAAGCGGCCCTGACGGGATGAGTCCAGAGAGAGTAACATCGGGCCCGAACCCCCGGCCATTCCACCGGTGGGTCGGAATGGGACACTTCCTGCGCGTC
The DNA here is from genome assembly GCF_024868665.1 of Triplophysa rosa. Classification (NCBI taxonomy): domain Eukaryota; kingdom Metazoa; phylum Chordata; class Actinopteri; order Cypriniformes; family Nemacheilidae; genus Triplophysa; species Triplophysa rosa. Next base: position 1,014,066 of record NC_079909.1, on the reverse strand, counting down.
TCCACTAAAGCCTTTTCAGAGCCTGTCGCCCACTCTCTCACAGAAGAGTATCCTCTCTCTCTCTGGGTTTTCTTCTCTCCCCCATAGCACTCTCGACACGACGGTGTCTCAGGCGAGTCCATACTGCGCTGCCTTCTGCAACCTCCATTGGACGTTGCGTCAGCCGGCGACAATAAGCAGGTAAGTCGCAGAGCCGTCAAACTTCCCTGGGGTTCCGCCCTGTGCGAGGTGACCGCTCTGTCAGCCACCGAACCACCCCCCCCATGGGACGGTGAAGCAGATTGTCCCTCTAGTTCCTCTGCACGGTACTTGGTACTTTACCAGACTCGCAGAGGCTGCCCTAACTCCCCTCAGAGGACAGGGCACGCGAATACTCAACTATCTTGACGACTGGCTGATCTTGGCTCACTCGCGAGATCTGTTGTGCATGCATAGGGACCTCATGCTTCGACACTTAGACCGTCTGGGTCCTCGGGTCAGCCGGGAAAAGAGCAGGCTCTCCCCAGCGCAGAGCATCTCTTATCTCGGTATGGAACTCGACTCTGTCCAGCTTGTCTCACAAACGAGCGCGCACAGTTGGTACTGTCTGAAATGTTCATATGGTGCCCTCGGCAGGGATATCCCGCTTGGGTTGATGCACATGCGACCACTTCAGCACTGGCTTCAGAGTCGCGTTCCTTGGAGGACTTATAGGCATTCCATCCATCACTAAGTATTGGCAGTATGGGTAGCAGACCGGGCAGAGCGGTCTGTCATACCGAGTCCAGTAGTGGTAGAGTCACCCCTATTCAGGTGGACCCTTATACTTGGATTGTTGCCCCATACATAGTGACTCCCCTGCAGGGTCGTCCCTTATGTTGACTTCCTCACTCTTGGTTTCCCTGTCGGTGAACCTGTGACCTCTCTCCCGGTGGCTCAACCTACCTGGGTAGTGTGCTACCTACTCGGGCTTGTGCATTATATCCCATGTAGTGGACCATGCTGGTGTCTCCACATATAACCTCCCCTTGCGGTAGGAAGTGGCCTCCGTAGTACACTTTCTCAGTAGAGAGAGCAATGCTTCCCAGTGTTCCCTTACGGTACCGAGCGGCTATCTCGCTAAAATAGAGAAACAACGCAAACGCCCGTGACAGCCATCGGTATGAGCCTCTCAAAGTATGCTACTAGTTACCGATTCCACTGGAAGATTAGGTCTCGTGGTAGCGCTCACTTGTGACTCGCTAGTCCAGTCAGTGTCGATCCGCTTGAGCTCGTGATGCGGCTCAGCGCCGTGGCATGTCGTATAAGACCCCTGTCTGTCTCTCAACACAACGTTGAGAGACCGTGTGAAAGGGAACGTCTCGGTTACAACTGTAACCTTTGTTCCCTGATGGAGGGAACAAGACGTTGTGTCTTCCTGCCACAACGCTTCGCCGGCCCGCTGCAGCGAGCGGGAGATGTCGACTTCCAGGTAAGTGCCCTGACTACTGAACAAGGGAGCTGATTGAGACACCAACAGATCAATGGGTTTTCATAACAAAAATGTTTGTATTTCAAAAATCATAAACTATAATCTATAGCTGTGTCTGAATTCGCCCCCTATCTCCTATATAGTGCACTATATTGGTTGTCTGCCATTTTGTAGTGTTGTCCGAATTCTGAGTGAACATCTCATTCAATGCATTCTGATTTTGAGTGTACAACTCGCTCACTCATATTTCCCATGATACAGCGTGAATCAACCATCTGATTAGAATCAGCCGGAGGAGAGTGACCGTTAATTCCACGAATGTATGTTTATACTAGGGATGTAATGGTATTGTAAATATCGAAGTATCGAGACAGCATTTATTTCCGATATCATCGTGTTCGCATGACAATAGATCTTCCAGGCAAAGTGTAGTTTTTTCAGCCGAATGGAGCGAGTTGAGGGAAGCAGGAACTACAATTCCCATCAACCCATGCAGCACTGCACTCTGCTGCCGCTGCAGATCAAGTTGAGCGAAAATGGCGGATGCGGCTAGTGGCAAAGAAAAAGAAACGGATTTACAAATTGTGGAACCTAAAGCGAATTTTAAATCGGATGTGTGGAAGCATTTCGGTTTCCCTGTGACAACAAACGAGAAAAGAGAAAAAGATCCCAGCTTTTACCAGAAAATGTTGATATGCTCATTTGCCTAAAAAAAACCTGTCTCATAAGTGAGTGAGTGAGATCTGAGGTGAGTGTGTGAGTGAAGCAGTGAATGAGGTGAGTGTGTGAGTGAAGCAGTGAATGAGGTGAGTGTGTGAGTGAAGCAGTGAAAGAGGTGAGTGTGTGAGTGAATCAGTGTGTGAGTGAATCGGTGTGTGAGTTGACATACTCATTCAGCTCTAGGTCCAGATGCAATAAGTATGCTGCTATTTTCATTGTTTTTGTTTTCAAGAAAGCACAAAGCAACAGCTTGTAATTGGAGGCAAACGAAAAACAGGATGGGCCTTAAAATAGGACAACTGAATTGAGTGAGTGACTCATAATCTTCAAAACCTGACTGGTTGTGAGTTGTTAAAAGTTGACAAACTAAGCTCAAACTTGATTTTTGTGTTATTATATGGTTTATTATTTTTTTCCTTGTTGTAAAAATTGAAAACACTACACTGGAAATTCCTGTTTCAAACTGACTTTACTGTTCTTTGCACTTTAAAATGACCTAATCTACGAGGTAGGTAGGTAGTATCATAGAGAATTTAAGAAAAAATAATAAATGTGATCTTTGTCAAGGTCCAGCTGGTGCAATTATTTTATAAAAGGGAGTTGGGAGATGGGACCCATCTTACACCTCTACAGTTATGATTAGAGGATAAATAATCATTGTAATGTTCAGTCATTGTTTAATAAACAGTTATGGCACATTTTTCCAAGTCTTCATTTGTTTTGTTTTTTTCCTGCCCCAAAATGCAATAAATATCGTACCGTGGTCTGCATATCGAGGTATTAGTGTATCGTGAAATGTTGATACCGTTACATCCCTAGTTTATACACTAGTGTTTGTTCTTGTTGACATTTATTTTATACTTTTTCAGAATAAACAGATTTAATTAATGTTATAGACAGTGGTGCTTTATTTTAAATAATTGTATTAAACGTAATAAATGTAATAAAATGATGTGGCAAACAGTTATTTTGTTCTCTTTATTAAAAACGAACACATAAACGTGACAAATGAGGTCAAAATTAACTATTTTATTAAACAATCCATAAAGACACACAGGTGTAATATAAGCGTTATGACAAATGTCCGCGACAGTACTGTCAGACGCAGGATATATTACGTCAGTGTCCGAAATCGTTCACATATAGTGGACTATCTAGCATTCGCTATATAGGGAATAGTGAATGAGTGGACGAGTGAGCCAATTCAGATGCAGCTTATGGCTTCTGGAAACGGCAGTTGCACATTCACGAGAGAGTTGAGTTTCAGCTGAAGGCTGACTCTGAGTCAACGTATGATGTCTCTTATATTGAAATCCTCTGACAGTTTTTAATAACTTCTCATTTTCGACATTTAATTAAACGCTACGAATTACATCATAATTCATACGCTGGGTCAGAGTTCAGTCATCGATCTGCTTCAGAAGACATGTGATAACCCCCGGAGGCGTATGTATTAGTTTTATGACGGTTTTTATAGCTTCAAAATAATGGCCGCCATCCACCACCCCCGTTACCAAGCTGGGAAGAGCGAGGATATTATTCAACCAGTGGCGGCCGGTCAATAGGGGGCGCTGGGGCGCCGCCCCCTTAAAGTTATCCAGAGAAGAAAGCTACTTTAATATGCCAACAATAAGTTTAATATATATCGCAAATTAATAACGTAATAAAATAATTTAGTCTTACTATTCCACCGTTAGTCATATTATCATTTATTAAAAAATCAAAAAATCTAAATTGTATTTTGTTCATACGTGTGCGGGGCGCCGGACAAACGAGTGTGTATGTAGGCACGAACATTTTTGAAAAGCATGTGATTTGAGGCTGAGCTCTAATTGGCTTGTTTCAAATCGTCCTTGGGGCGCAGCACTCTGCGCCCCAAACCCTCCCACTTTTGTTGTAAGCGAATCAATATTGTTTTTATATTTTTGGCCTCATGTGATTGGACCGTTCTCATTACCGCTCAGCAGATTGTCATTTGACTGACAGGTACTGATTAACGTGGAAGCAAGCGAAATTATCTCGAGATGAAAGAAAATTCGGTTTTATCTTTACAAGAATACCCGTTCCAAAGGCGTTCAGATGAAGAAAAAAAACGGATCAAGGAGCTTGGACCAGATCGACCCAACTTGCAAATTCAGCAGCAGTCAAGTGATCGCGGTCGATCTTACACTCGGTGCTTTTCCGGCACTTCTTATGGAAAACGGAGTTGGCTAGCTGGATGCGATGTAAGTCATGCCTTTTATTGTTTTCCCTGTTTGCTGTTTCAAAGTCTTGGCACCGAAACGTTGTGGACAACAACAGGGGTTTGCGATTTAAAACATCTCTCTGATAAGTGCAAGCGACATGAAAGTAGCCGCAGCCATATATAAATACAATAAATATTAACAACAAGTTAAACGGCATGGTTTCATTTACCCTCTTTGGGTACTAAATGTGTTCTCATGTCTTTGAGTTTATAATTTTTTTGCTTAAATATTGTAGCAAAGAGTAGATCCTTTGATATTGGGCTTTATTAAACTTTATGAAACTATACTACATTTATTTGCAATGCATATTTTACTACAAGTCAATCTATTTAACCATTTTCATAGTCTTTAAATAGTGATCTAAATAGATTTGTTATTCTTAGGTTTCCTCTAGTGGTGTGCCCTTTTTATCTGATTGATATGAAAATGGCTGATAATAAAAAAATGCTATTAGCGCCCTAAGCATCAGAAGTTCATGAAACTTGGCATGTTTGTCTAGTCCATATGTATGAAGTTTGGATAAATCAGGGATTCAAACACTGAAACTGGTCTCCGTCTCTCTATGACTTACAACTGATCATGTTGCAGTTGAAATTGACATTTTGTCATCACTACATCATTTTTGTTTTTGTCCTTCACTCTGTAGGTCTGTGACACCATACTCCAACACACCATGGAACGGTTCTGCTTCACAAGCCACCTCGTTAGTGCCACCCTGCTGCAAGCAGACAGGTTTGAACAGTACACAGTGGCGTTTCCTGAAGATGCACTGAGTAGGACTTTGAAGGCCTATCCAGTGCTCAATGGGAGTAAGCTAAAGACAGAGCTTAGTCTCATCTACTGCAAGGAAGAGTTCAGAACCTGTTGTGGTGCTGTGGACCTACTGCAGCTGTTTAAGGAGAACAATCTTGAAGAAGTCTTTTCAGAGACTGTCACTCTCCTAAAGATCCTCATCACCACACCCATGACCACAGCAGAGGCTGAGAGGTGTTTCTCAACTTTGAAAAGAGTTAAGACTTTTCTGAGAAATAGCATGACCCAGGAGAGACTAAATGCATTGGCCATGCTGTCAATGGAGAAGAGAATGGTGACTGAGATCATTGACTTTAACCAGAAGGTCATTGAGAAATTTGCAAGTCAGAAAGAAAGGAGAGCAAAATTTATTTTCAAATAGTGTTAATGGCCAATGATTAGGTAACTATAGTGTGTTGTGTTTTTTTTGAATGATTACCTTGATTACTTCATTACTGATAATAAACCCACATTCAATTCAAATTCACTGATTCATAGTACATTTATTTGCATGTATTAACATTGACTGTAATAATGATACATCACCTGATTAATGGCTATTTATAGTCCTGCATTACTGACAGTTGTTGTTTGCGCCCCCCCAAAATATTTTTAGCACCAGCCTCCACTGTATTCAACATAACTGTGGTCCGCTTAAAGCAGACAGTCATATACTCGTGGGATGTCTTGAGGGTAGGGATGTAACGATATCAAAATCTCACTGTACTGTAATACCTCGGTATAAAGTTCACGGTACAATATTTATTGCAATATTAAATAGGACAAAAGATGACTTGGAACCGTGCCATAAGCATCCTCTTTTCTTTATCCTCTAATCATAACTGTTGCTTAGAGGTACGAGTTACAGTATGAGATGGGTCAAATGATCTAAAAATCCCTGTTATAAAATAAAATAATGGACCATATTGACCTCGACAAAGGTAACATCTATAATTTTTTTCTAACATTGTCTATGTTAGGCCCGGAAGACCTATCGTTTCATACAGTCAAGTGACCACCATAATATTGAGACAATTTTGCTATTGCGATGACACAATATCAATACTAATGTTACATCCTTACTTGCGGGTGAGCAAAATAAAGCTTATTTAATTTCTGAAGTGAACTGTTCCTTTCAAATAATCATTCAATAATCAAAACGTCAATAGCCATAATCATTTCAGTTGCAATTTACTGCATCACATTGAAATGTCACAATACTTTGTGTAAGGTCAAACGCACCGATTCATTGACTTCTTCCTTTTGTTGCAATAAAAATTTCACCATTTCTTCATTCTGGCTGAAAATTGCCTGGACCAAGAGTGACTGAAAAAGAGACAGAAAGACATAAAATATATAATAAATATAATATTTTTTTATTTTATTTTATTTATAAAGCACAATAAAACAACGGTCGTTGACCATTGTGCTGTACAATACTGGTAATAATTGTAAAAAAAAAAGACAGACAGAAAAACAGACAAGCTCAACAAGACTCATAAATTATAAGCTTTTTCTAAAAGGTGGAGTTTAAGTTTTGCTTTAAAAAGAGATTCTGAGGAAATGAATCTAATAGAGAGGGGTAGGCTATTCCACAGTTTGGGACCAGCTATGGCAAAAGCCCAGTCTCTCTTTCTTTTCAGCCTGGATCTAGGCACCTGTAGTAGATTTTGACTGGAAGACCTTAAACATCTCGCAGAGCTGTTTACAGCCACAAGTTCAGATAGATAAAAAGGTGCCAACCCATTTAAGGCCTTAAAAGCAAACAGTAAAATCTTAAACTCAACTCTAAAACATACAGGTAACCAACGCAGAGAGAGCAAGACAGGGGTAATGTGCTCATATTTACGTGTGCTAGTAAGCAATCTGGCTGCTGCATTTTGGACTATTTTTGCAAGCGGTTCATATAGGATTGACAAATACCTATATAAAGTGAATTGCAGTAGTCAAGACGAGAGGTTATACATCCATGTATTACTCTCTCGAACTCTGCAGAATTTAAAAAGGGCTTAACTTTGGCCAGTAATCTCAGCTGAAAAAAACACGATTTGACTACTATATTTACCTGCTTATCAAGTAGAAAGGCAGAGTCAAAGACAACACAGCAAGTTCCCTTTCTGTCAGTCTCTCGACGTTGTGTCGAGCCGACAGATGGGGTTCATCCTTGAGAACCAATCGCTTCTGACTTCTTAGAAAAGGCCAATGAAATTGGCGAATGAAATTTGCATGCCGGACTCCGCCCCCGGATATCCGGGTATAAAAGGGAGACGGCGTGCCTCATTCATTCACCTTAGTTCTGAGGAGCCTGAGACCTCTCACGACTGCTGCAGTGGACAGCACGTGTTGTGGCAAGGAGGACACAACGTCTCGTTCCCTCCGTCGGGGAACTGAGGTTACATCCGTAACCAAGACGTTCCCTTTCTGTTGGTCTCTCAATGTTGTGTCGAACCGACAGATGGGGTTCCTATGGAAAACGCCATAACACTGTGCCCTGTCACAATCTCTAGTGAAGCGACGGTGACTGGCCTGGGCGTGTCAGCCATGAGCGCTACTGCGCAATTGTAACCTACCAGTGGGTAGGTAATGGGTCCCAGAGCTTTCTTGAAAGGTGGGAAGGCCCCTGCCTTCGGCCTCACAGGCGGCGGCCTTGTTTCTCTAACAGCGAGAAGCCGCCCGGTACCGTAAGGCCACTGGGTAAGCACTACTTCCTCAAGTGGGGGATGCACTACAGAGAACACTTCCTACCGCAGGGAGGAGTCTAGTGGAGATACCAACATGGTCTCACCGATAGGGGAGAGCTCATGGTAAGAAAGTGCGGACTGAAGGAGTTAACTGCGAGGTGGAGGTCCACCTAGGGAGGTCATGGGTTATCAAGGTGGGAACCAGCATGATGACACATCAGACGGAACCGCCCTACTGGGGGGTTGCAACGTCTGGTAGCACTAGGTCCGGTTAGAGCTATGTTGCGAATAACTCCGGAGATACCCGGCCTAAGGGGCAGGGCTGCTCTGCCCAGCCCGCCCGCAGGAGGTGCTTGCTAGTGATGGATGGAGTGCCTGTTCTTGACCCAGTGGGGGAAGAAGGGAGGCTAGTTAGTACGCTGACCCCCTTAGGTAAAAGGGGGGAAGGTACTATCATAGGCGTACACCCTACCGGCCGCCAGTCTTGCCTGATGCCTGCAAGACTCGAGCCGATACCGGTTTTACGCGGAGGCTGTAGGACCTCGCGAAGGTGATGGGTGTAGCCCAACCCGCAGCTCTGCAGATGTCTGCCAGAGAGGCGCCTAGAGCCACGGCCCACGAGGAGGATGTACTCCGTGTGGAGAGAGCTCTCACCCAGTGGGCATAGGCGATCTTAGGACAGGTACGCCATAGTGACGGCGTCCATGATCCAGTGCGCCAATCTCTTTTTGAGACAGCCCTCCCTGCTGATCTCCAAAACAGACAAAGAGCTGCTCAGAGCTTCTGTGGCTCTGCGTGCGGTCCAAGCAGAGGCGCAATGAGTGTACTGGACACAACACGGATGAGGTTGTGTGCTCCTCCCCGGTGGGTAGCGCCTGTAAGTTCACCACCTGGTTTAGGGGGAGTCGTGGGAACTTTGGGCACGTAGCCGGGCCGGGGTCTCAGGATAGCGTGAGAATCACCAGGCCCGAGTTCTAGGCACTCTGTGGACATGGAGAATGCTTTTAGGTCCGCTACCCTCTTGAGCGCCATCCGGAGAGCCGTCTTCATCGTGAGGTGAGAAAGTGCGGCATCTCCGAGGGGCTCCAGGACCGCATCAAGGTTGCAAGAGGGTACGGAGTGCGGGTGAGGCGCCCGCGCCCCTTAGGAACCAAATGATCAGGTTGTGTTGTCCTAGAGATTACCAGCAACTGAGTCGTGATGAGCGGCAATAGCGGCTCCATACACGTTTAGTGTGGAAGGGGAGCGATTACTCTCGAGTCTCTGGAAGGACCACACCCATCCAATCAAGCAACTCCGCGGGTCTTCTCTTCGAGAAGAGCACCAGGATGAGAAGAGGTACCACTTATAGGCATATAGTCGCCTAGTGGCCAGGGCCCTAGCCTGAGTAGTGGTCTTAACCGCCGCACGGGGTAGGCCACTCAGGATCTCCTCGTTCCGTCCAGGGGCCAGACATGGAGGTTCCAGAGGTCTGGCCCGTGATGCTATAACGTGCCCTTCCCCTGGGAAAGCAGGTCCTTCGTCAGGGGAATCGGCCAGGGGGGAGCTGTCGTCAAGAGCATTGGCTCCGAGAACCAAGTCCGGTTGGGCCAGTATGGCGCAACTAATACACTTTATGCTCCTCTTCCCTGACTTTGCACAGGGTTTGTGCAATGAGGTTCACTGGGGGGAAGACGTACTTCCGCTTGTCCCACGGCCAGCTGTGCGCTAGAGCATCCGTGCCGAGGGGGGCCTCGGGCAGGGAGGACCTTAGTGGGCAATGGGTGGTGTTCAGGGAGGCGAAGGGGTCTACCTGAGCCCGCCCGGACTGTACCCAATGAGCTGGCTGCGCGGGGGTGGAGTCGACACTCTCCGCGAGGCGTCAACTGACGAGAGAGCGCATCGGCTTTCTGGTTCAGGTCGCCTGGGAGATGTGTGGCTCGCAGGGATCTGCTCACCTGCGGACTCCACAGGAGGAGGCGTCGGGCGAGTCGTGTTAGCTGCTGTAAGCTAACGCCACCCTGGCGGTTTATATACGCTACGGCAGTTGTGCTGTCCGACCGGACCAGCACGTGCTTGTTCTGCACGAGAGGTTGTAACCCCTTCAGTGCTGGTAGCACATCCAACACTCTAGGCAGTTGATATGCCTGCGCAGGCAGGGGCCTTCGCCCCGACACTGCGTGCCCGTTGCACACAGCACCCCAACCCTGCAGGGAGGCGTCTGTCGACCCTGACGCGTCTCGACCTGCCCGAGAGGGACCCCCATCCGTAGAAATGTCATTGAAGACCAAGGGTTAGGGTGCGTCGGCAGAAAAGCATAATCACCATCCGCCTGCTGCCGGTGTGCCACGCTCTCCAGGGAACTCGACTCTGTAGCCAGTGTTGGAGCAGTCTCATGTGCATCAACCCGAGGGGTATCACTACCGTCGAGGATGCCATGTGCCCAGGAGCCTCTTCCCGCTGACTGCTTGAAATATTCCAGGCAGTTCAACACTGACTGAGCGCAGTCGCGCTGTAATGGAGACAGAGTTGAGTTCCATACCAAAAAAGAGGATGCTCTGCACAGAGGAGAGCTTGCTCTTTTTCGGTTGACCTGTGGTCCCAATCGATCTAGGTGCCGAAGCACTAGGTCCCTGTGTGTACATAACAGATCTCACGAGTGTGTCAAATGAGCCAGTCGTCGAGATAGTTTAGTACCCGCACACCTCTCTCCCTGAGGGGAGTGAGGGCGGCTTCCACGATCTTCGTGAAGACTCGTGGGGACAGGGACAGACCGAAGGGGAGGACTCTGTACTAATATGCCTGACCCTCGAAAGCGAACCGTAGGAACGGGCGATGACGAGGGAGAATTGAGACATGAGAGTAAGCGTCCTTCAGGTCGATTGCCATGAATCCATCTTGACATCTGACAGATGCCAGGATGCGCTTCTGCGTGAGCATCCTGAACGGCAGCTTGAGTAGGTGCCTGTTCAGGGTACGCAGATCTAGCGACCCCCGCTCTTTTGGGGACGATGAAGTACGGGCTGTAAAACCCGTTGAACATCTCGGCTAGAGGGACGAGCACGATCGCTTCCTCACCAGAGGGGTGGCGACCTCGGCCCGAAGCACGGGGCATCCTTGCCTCTGCTGAGGTTAAGAGGATGCCCCGAAACTTGGGCGGGCGTCCGGGGAGTTGGATCGCGTAGCCGAGACGGACCGTATCCCGTAGTCACCGTGACGGTTTGGGAAGCTCTTGTCAGGCTCCCAGGGACCGAGACAGGGAGGCTAGGGGTACGTTCTGCTTCATCGACCTCCCGGGGGTGGTTCGATGGCTGGCAGTGCGGATCCCTCGCCGTGGGGGGGACCCCCAGAGAGGAGATCGGCTCTGCAGTTTTACCTGCCTGGCGATGATGTAGCACAGCGCACCATCGAATGAGAGTGCTTAGGCTGATGATTATCCTCAACATTGGGTCTTTCCGCAACGTCGAGTTGCTGAACACCGTCGTGTAGAGGGTGAGAGCGGCTGTGATAAACGCCCAGAGAGGGAGAAAACTCTTAGACGTGGACTGTTGGGACAGGGCAGGAACCGTCCCGGATCGACCACCAGCAATGAAATGGCTGGGGTCGGGCCCAAAGGTATTCTCGATCACCCTGGGGTCTTCCCATGAGGGCCGCTTTGGTTCCACCGCAGCTGGTGGTCTTCGATGTCTCGAAGAGGACCAGGGCTGCTGGGAAGCAGATGGTGCACAGGAACTCGGCGGTCAGAGGGCGGTGGAGTCGCGGCTGGGGAGGACATACTTGATATCCTCTGTCTGCTCCCTAACTGTCGAGCTCGATTGATTCAATTATCATTTGTTAACAATTGTTTCTTGAGATAATAGTAGATATTTTAATGATTTAAAAGTGATTAATAATGTATTAGCTAGTAACCTATTAACCATTTACTAAGGATCTGTTTGATCAGTTCACGATATGCTATTTTTAAGACAACTAACGTCATATTTGTTAATCACTAGCATATCACTTAGTAATCATTTGTGAGCGCAAAGTCATGTTTTGCAATTGATTAGTTCATCATTATCTAATTACTTGTAAATCATTTATAACCGAATTCGCAAAACACAAAAACATTAACATGTCACTTACTAATCATTTATGAATGCACAGTCAGGTTTTGTAAATGATTAACTAATCACCTGTAAATTACTTTTAACTGAATTAACAAAACATTCATAAATTGTTAGCATATTATTTATTAATCTTTTATGAATGTTTTGTAAATTATTTGTTCATCATTAACTAATCACTTATACATCACTTACAACTGGACGTTATTATAAAGTGTTACCAAAAATGGTAACAGAAAAATGTGTGGTTCACAATGGTGTTTTAATGGAACCACCAGAATTTATGTAATGGTATCTATTTTTTAGCAGGGTGGGTTTATTTAGAAATAGTACATCACAAATAAATGACTTTATAGCTGGGTTTACACATAGAGCACAAATGTGCATTGAAAATTGCCAGCTGATCAAACCTGTGCTATAGGGATTGTATAAATATGCCATCTAAGGCTAAATGTAACTCTTAACTGGGTGAGAGACAGTGATTAACAAAACCAGCAAGTCCCTCCAGCTGCCAGTGGTTTGTTTGTATCCCTGCACTTGCACTTCGTTTTAATATTAGTGTATTTTATTATCGTTACTTATCACTGCAAGGGAAGTTAGGTAAATCGTGGACAATTGTCCATTCATATAGATTGCCATCAGTCGACTAGGCAGACGAAGGGCTCGTATACCTGAATTGTACGCCAAATTCTCGCTCACTCTTATTATGATTGGGACTTTTTTCCCTTATCGGAGTTTAGGGGCCGTTTTTCCGGAGAGGCATCGGACGGACACCACAAGGGGTGGCAAAGTGCTGCGGGCGTGGACCCTCGCGCCACAAAATGCCTACTCATCCCCTAACCACCTAATCTTCATCACCGCGTGCACGAGGAGCCCTTCGCTTCCCCCTGACCACCTAACTCTGCCATAGTCTTCCTCACGTCCGCAGCGCGCCTAGACTTGCTAGTTTGCTGCCCCTTGCTGCCTATTCGTGGCGCGACACCCAAAAGATGCCAAAACACTCTCAGCCAGTCTTGTCTCATTGTTCCAAGGTTACCACAGCGAGCAGGATGCAGTTCATGGCCTGACCTGATGGTAGAGCGGAGAATGGGAAGTGGGGACCTGACAAGAGCTGAGATGATAGAGCTGGATAAAGAAGGACGCGGTCTCTTGACATGTCTTCACCACAAAACTTCAAATGCTATTAGATTATTAATGATAATCTTAAACTATAATTTATTTTATTATTAAGTTTATTTATTTTATTTAGCCTTGTTGTGCAAGTTCTCTGGAGCTTGTGCAGAGGCAGCAGCTTTTGCCAGAGGGGAACTGGAATCCCCTGGTTGGGCCTGGGTTCTCCTGAGGTTTTTTTTCTCGATTAGAGTTTTGGGTTCCTCGCCACCGTTTGCATACTGTTTTTGCACTATCTGCCTGACCGGGGGGGCTGCTTTAGAATCTTAAAGTTTTACTTAATTAATATTGCATATAGGAATTTATAGTCTGTTATATTTGACCTGTGCTTCTCTCTCCTTTATCCTAAATGTGTGCTCTCACTGAGCGTGTGTGTGTGTGCGTACTTGTCTGTGTACGTACGTGTGTGTGTGTGTGTGTGTGTGTGTGTGTGTGTGTGCGTGTGTCTCTGTGTCTGTGTGTGTTGGTGCGTGTCTGTGTGTGTCCGGAGTGTTTTGTGTGTGGGTGTGTCTGTCTTTCTGTGTTTTCAACCTTTTCTTGTTTTTCAGGTACAACTTTGATTGTTTTGCTTGTAGTCAATGTGTCTCTGTACAGCTGCTTTGTAACAATGAAAATTGTAAAAGCGCTATATAAATAAAGTTGAGTTGAGAGTTTGATGTTGCAGGTGTCAGAGGCTCCCGTACGGGCCGCGGAGGCCCCAGGAGCCCGAAAAATTACAGAAAGTTGCGTCACATGGACTCTCGACGTCATACCGATAGGGCTTGGTCGGGAAGTGAACTTAAATATTTTTTCTTATTTTACATACATCTCCCTGCCTCTAGTGGTTCTCTATGGGCCCGCAAACCCCCTCGCGCGTTGGCTCGGGTATCCGAGTCTTTCTTACAGAAACCTCCCCTAAGCACGAACGAGCAAGGTCACGAAGGACGCCCGGCTCCTCTAGGGGCGCCACGGCCGTGAGGGAGAGAAAAAGAAAGAAGGGCGGCGAGCGAGACGTTTTGGCTTCTTTCTGGATGTCGCGCCACGCATAGGCAGCAAGGGGCAGCAAACTACCATCTCTAGGCGCTCTGCGGACGCAAGGGGGCGAGCGAGACATTTTGGCATCTTTTGGATGTCGCGCCACGCATAGGCAGCAAGGGGCAGCAATCTACCAACTCTAGGCGCTCTGCGGACGCAAGGGTGGCGAGCGAGAC
>NC_079909.1:989278-997701 GCF_024868665.1 Triplophysa rosa | reverse complement strand
ATAATGATGAATAATGGAAAAAAAAACCTCGGGAGAAACCAGGCTCAGCCGGGAGGGCCAGACCTCCTCTGACGTGTCATAGCTGCAATCAGTGACCCCGACCAAAGCCACGAGCAACGTCCACGAAGAACAGGGAGAGCCCACGAGCCGCGACCCAGGAAGCCCCACCCGCCGAAACCATGCAGGTCCAACCCGGTCCCATTCCGCGATCAACAACAGACAACAGAGGAACAACCAGGGAAAAGTAGTAATGGCATAATTAACTTTATTCCAATGTTGTCCGACATCGACCACAAAACAAGACCAACCAGACCAGACCCACACAGTCCCAACAAATGAAACGCCCCAAACCACAACCAATTGGAACGAGACGTTGTGTTGAGAGACAGACTGGGGTTTGATCTTGAGAACCTATCATCTCCGAGAGGAATTTAAAACGCCAATGGGCTTTGGCGAATGGCACACGCACGCCAGTCCCCGCCCTGTGCATACGGGTATAAAAGGGAGGTGGCAGTGGCCATTCACTCACCCTTTGGGCTGAGGAACCTGAGAGACATCTCCCGGTCGCTGCAGCGGGTCGGCGAAGCATTGTGGCATGAATACACAACGTCTCGTTCCCTCCATCAGGGAATGGCGGTTACAGTCGTAACCGAGACATTCCCCTTCAGTCGGTCTCTCGAAGTTGTGTTGAGAGACAGACTGGGGACCTATCTTTACACGCCATGGCGATGAGCCGTATCACGACCTCCAGCGGAGCGTCACTGACTGGACTAGCGAGTCACAAGTGAGCTCTACTGCGAGACGTAATCTTCCAGTGGGATCAGTACTAGTAGAATACTGAGAGGCTTGTACCGACGGCCATCACGGGCGGTGGCGTTCGTCTCTATTAGTGAGATGCCGTCCGGCACCGTAAGAACACTGGGGAAACACTGCTCTCCTCGTTGAAGAGTGTGTTACGGAGGCACAACACGTTGGAGGTTGGGTCTTCCACCCCAGAGGGGAGCGCCTGCAGGTTCACCACCTGGTACCGGAAGGGAGTGGTGGGAACCTTGGGTATGTAACCGGGCCGGGGTCTCAGGATAACGTGAGAACTACCGGGCCCCAATTCTAGGCACCGTACGGTACACAGAGGGTACACCAGTGCCGTCTTCATCATCAGATGAGGAAGACTGGCATCTCTAAGGGGCTCGAAAGGGGCTGTACCAAAGCCCTGTAAGACCACATTAAGGTCCCGAGAGGGTACGGCGCGTGGTTGAGGTGGATTCACCCTTCTCGTGCCCCTAAGGAACCTGGTGACCAGGTCATGTTGGCCGAGAGACTTACCCTCCACGAGATCGTGATGAGCGGCAATAGCAGCTACATACACTTTCAACATGGATGGGGAAAGGTTACTCTCTAGTCTCCTTGTAAGAAGGCCAACGCTGACCCAATCAAGCAATTCCGTGGGTTCTCCCCGCGGGAAGAATACCAGGACGAGAAAAGACACCACTTATAAGCTTATAGACGCCTAGTGGCGGGCTCTAGCCTGCAGTACGGTCACTCTGACCGCCGGCGGCAAGTCTCCTCGTCCCGTTCAGGGGCCAAACATGGAGATTCCAGAGGCCTGGCTTGGGGTGCCACACCGTGCCCTTCCCCTGTCACAGAAGGTCCTTCGTCAGGGGAATCGGCCAGGGGGGAACTGTCGTCATCTGAAAACCAAGTTTGGTTGGGCCAGTAAGGCGCAACTAGCAGTACTTGATGTCCCTCTTCCCTGACCTTGCACAGGACCTGTGCCAGGAGGCTCACTGGGGGGGAAGGCTTATTTCCGCTTGTCCAGCTGTGTGCTAAGGCATCCGTGCCGAGGGGTCCCTCCGTCAGGGAGTAACAAAGCGGGCAATGGGTGGAGTCCGGGAGGGCAACAGGTCTACCTGCGCCTTGCCGAACCGCTCCCATATGAGCCGGACTGTGCAGGGATGGAGTCGCCATTCTCTGCGGGGTGTCTCCTGACAAGAGATCGCATCAGCTGTCTGGTTCAGGTCGACCGGGATGAAGGTGGCTCGCAGGGACTTGGTCACCTGCTGACTCCAGAGGAGGAGGTGTCGGGCGAGTCGTGACATCTGCCGTGAGCGTATGCCACCTTAGTTGATGTATGCCACGGCAGCCGTGCTGTCCGACCGGACCAGCATGTGTTTGTCCTGCACGAGGGGCCGGAGCCTCCTGAGTGCCAAAAGGATAGCCAGGAACTCCAGGCAGCCGATGTGCCACCACAGTCGGGGACCCATCTACTGCCCCGATACTGCATGCCCGTTTTACACTGCACCCCACTGCATCCCTGCATCAACATATCCCTTAGCTGCTCCACTGTCCAGGGAAGTAACATCTCCTGAGCTTGTCAGACGTGAACGCGCCGCGAACGGCATAGTCCACGTCTTTGTGAGCTCCTCATGCACCTCCAGGTCAGCCGCGAGCATTCCGGGGAGGGCGGAGCCACTACATCCCGACGTTCGCGGCCGCCCGGGCAAGCACGGCCGTCATTTCTGTGTCGCCTCATCTTGGGCTCGACCGCCCGGGGGCGGGAGCTTCAATGGGCTTCGCATCCGATGCCAGGAGGTAGCTGTCCGACGTTATGACAGAGTTCGTCCCATCCCGTTGTCGAGTCTGCCCGCTATGGGACGGTACACCACCGGCCATCTGGGACAAGCCGATGAGCGTTCCGGGGCACGGTTGGTCCGCGAGCCGAAACTGGCGGAGTGACATCCGTGGGAATCCCGAATCACCCCCGCCGCTCGCCAAAGCGGTTGACCACGCCGAATCTCGAAGAGATGGAGCGCTTGACATGTACGTCATGCAGGTTCCGAAGAACAAAGGATGAATGAGTGACTGCCGCCACCTCCCTTTTATACCCGTATGCACGGGGCGGGGACTGGCGTGTGTGTGCCATTTGCCAAAGCCCATTGGCGTTTTAAATCCCTCTCGGAGATGATAGCCTCTCAAGATCAAACCCCAGTCTGTCTCTCAACACAACATCGAGAGACCGACTGAAGGGGAACTAGGGAACTACAGGCCTATATCGAATCTACCTTTCATATCTAAAGTTCTGGAAAAAGTAGTTTCAACTCAATTATGCTCCTTCCTCCAAAGGAATGACATCAATGAAAAATTCCAGTCTGGCTTTAGAGCATGTCACAGTACAGAAACTGCTTTGATCAGAGTTACAAATGATCTGCTATTGGCATCGGACAGAGGTTGCATCTCGTTATTGGTGCTGCTAGACCTTAGTGCTGCGTTCGACACCATTGACCACAGCACACTACTACATACTCGAAAATTACATCGGCATTAAGGAAATAGCTTTAAAATGGTTTAAATCTTATTTATCCGACCGTTTTCAATTTGTAGCAATAAACAATGAGGTGTCACGCAAATCGCAAGTCCAGTATGGTGTACCACAGGGCTCAGTCTTAGGGCCTCTGCTCTTCGCATTATACATGCTACCTCTAGGAGATATAATAAAGCAACACAGAGTTAGCTTTCACTGTTATGCTGATGATACTCAACTTTATATTTTCTCGAAGCCTCATGAAACACAGCAGTTCCATTGAATAATGGAATGCATAGGCGATATAAAAAACTGGATGAGTAACAACTTTTTATTACTGAACTCGGACAAAACAGAAGTGTTACTTAGTGGACCGAAAACACCATACGTAACAACCAAGAATACTACTTAGCTGTTGACGGATGTTCCATAAAACCCTCGTCGTCAGCTAAGAATCTTGGCATTCTATTCGATAGTAATCTGTCATTTGAGAGCCACGTCGCCAACACCTGTAAAATTGCGTTTTTCCATTTTAAGACTATATCTAAACTACTTCATATGCTGTCAATGTCAGATGCAGATAATTAATTCATGCATTCATGAAGTTAATTCATGCATTCATGACATCAAAACTAGATTACTGTAATGCACTGTTAGGTGGTTGCCCTGCAGGCTTATTACAAAAACTCCAACTGGTCCAAAACGCGGCAGCTCGATTTCTTACACGTACAATAAAGTATGAACATATTAGCCCTGTTCTGTCAACCTTGCACTGGTTACCTATAAAGCATCGCTTTAACTTTAAAATCTTGCTTATTACCTATAAAGCCCTACAAGGCTTTAATTAATATTGCATATATGTGACCCTGGACAACAAAACCAGTCTTATGGGTCAATTTTTCGAAATTGAGATTTTTACATAATCTGAAAGATGAATAAATAAACTTTCTATAGATATATGAGTTGTTATAATAGGACAATATCTGGCTGAGATACAACCGTTTAAAACTCTGGAATCTGAGAGCGCAAAAAAATCAAAATATTGAGAAAATTGCCTTTGAAGTTGTTAATCAGGGGCACTGTGGCAGACCATCCACTCACAAAAATAAAGTTTTTATATATTTAAGGTAGGAAATTTACAAAATATCTTCATGGAACATGATCTTTACTTAATATCCTAATGATTTTTGGCATAAAAGAAAAATCGATCATTTTGACCCACACAATGTATTTTTGTCTTTTACTAAAAATGTTCCTATGCTACTTAAGACTGGTTTTGTGATCCAGGGTCACATATTATAATATTTAATTAATAATATATAAATAAATTTATAGTCTGTTTAATATTTGACCTGTGTTTCTCTCTCCTTTATCTTAAATGTGTGCTTTCACTGTGTGTGCGTGTGTGCGTGCATGTCTGTGTGTGTGTGTGCGTACTTGTCTGTGTGTGTGCATGCTTGTCTGTGTGTGTGTGTGTGTGTGCATGCGTGCATGTCTGTGTGTGTGTGCGCGTCCGTGTGTGTGTGTGTGTATGTCTATGTGTGTTAGTACGTGTGCATATTGTGTGTGTGGAGTGTTTTGTATGTGGGTATGTCTGTCTTCACCTTTTTCTTGTTTTTACAGGTATAACTTTAATTGTTTTGCTTATTGTCAATATGTCTCATGTACAGCTGCTTTGTAACAATGAAAATTGTAAAAAGTGCTATATAAATAAAGTTGAGTTGAGAGTTGAGTCATTGGCTATTGAAATCTTGCTTGCAAAAATCTTTCAAAATGCTCTTGATTTCATATAGAGGCATACTCTATGCATTCGTGAGTGTGGTGGTGCTCATGGGTTGTCGATCTGGGAGTAGGCTGGGAGGTAAAAATTAAAGTATACTCACTATATAAAACTAGACTACACCACTGCTGGGATCATACAAATATACAACTGAGAAATCGGAAATCTTTGTCCAATATTTACTCCATAAAACATATCAAAACTGGCAATGAGAGATAAAGACAAAAAGCACAAAAAGCACAGTTGTTGTTGTTTTAGATGGATGTCTTTTTGGAAAGGGTGGAATGCAGGGGCATAGCTACATGGTGGCCATGGGTGACCACGGCTACCCCTGAATGATGGATGGCCACCTATCTGGCCACCTCTGTTGTGCGAAGCAGTTTTAAGATGCGTGTCGGAGTTTACGGAGTACTGCGCAGATCATTTAGCGTATGCACTGAAAGTAACGCGAGAACATTACTCTCTTTAATATGATGTCATACGCTGACGCACTGACGCAGACAGTCAGCGTTATTAGCTGAACAGCTGCTAACCTCTTTGCTTCGTGACAGTGTACTGTCTGTGTACCATGGAAGTTCATCGTGAGCAGAAGGATCAGGGTAGGGTTGCACCAGCCATTCGTAAGTTCTTTCTTAAACGTGAACGTAAAGTCCACACTAGAGGCTTAGTAACTACTACTAGCTAGTTTGTAACTAAATCTGTAATCTGTATGTTATTTGGTTGCACCATTTGGTCTTAAGGCAGAACGTAGCTAGTTCGTAAGCTCTCCGTAAAGTAATGCGTAGTCGCATAATATGACGTTTACCTTCAACAGTCCAATAGCAGCCTTTAAATTCGTGAGAAAAAGTTGTGTTGAAATGAATTTCAAAACATTCTTGATTTAAACTTATTTTACCTCACATAATAATGGTAAAAAAATATTTTATTATGTAGAATACTACCTTCCATGGATAACATTTAAAATTAGATTAATAAACAAATGCTGTTTAAAACAATACAGCCTACTCAATGCAATAATAAATGACATGCAATATGGGTGATTTCATTTTACTGCCAACCGCCAATTAAATAAAAAGAAGATTATTTCATTTTGACGTGTACAACACAGGCAGATATACACACACAGAGGCACGCTAGGACGGTTCGTGTTATGCAGTTTATTTAAATGTCATCACATAATGTTCTCTATTTTAAAAGGAAAGTGACTGTAAATGTCAGCATTACCATGTGTGTAAATCATTGAAGAATGTCGAGTGAAACAATAGCTTATTCTGTTAGTTCAGAGAGTTTGCTATTTTATTCCTACAGTTATTCCTGATAGGAGGCTTCCGTAAATATTTAGTTTATATCTAACATTACGCTTCAATTAAGCTGAATGGTGCAACTCAAAAATATTTTGTAGTATGTAAGTTGTAACTTAGTGCCTGTTTAAAGGAACAATACGGCATTTTTAGGAGGATCTATTGACAGAAATACAATATAATATACAAAACTATTTCTTCAGAGGTGTATAAGACCTTACATAATGAACCATTAAGTTTGTAATACCTTAGAATAAGCTATTTATATCTACATACAGAGCGGGCCTACATACATTGAATTCGCCGCCATGTTTTGTACAGCAGCCCTAAACGGACAAACAACTCTACAACACGCGTTTCCTCTTCCTCTCCGCTGTGGTATCGTGGTGAAACGGATCGCAGGATGATCCGTGATCTGTACGGATCGTACTCTACGGTTCGGAACGCATGTGACCTGCGGATTAACTGAAAGTTTATTCATCATTGAGTAAAAGAGTAAAACGCGCTCTCGCTCGCTCTCTCAAGTATCTGGACGAGTACAATATTAAAGCGGTTCCAGATAAACAATGACGCTCAAAACTTCTCCGTCACACAGCTAACATTACACAACAACATATCTTGGTATGTTAGTATGTTACTCACGTACTGAGCCAAATCAAAGCATCCTCTGGGATGATTTTAAGACGATCTTTCTCTCCAACGTCTCTCTCTGCTGGAAAGTATCTCCATAGATATCTGTGAGTACATATCTGCTAATGTGTCTCTGCTGTAAAGTCTTCATAATATTAACACAGGTCCTAGCTCCTGCCTGACTTTTATCCTTCTTTTTAAACTTAAAATCCACAAACCTTTTATTTTATGTAATACATAAGTCATAGCTCTTTCTACAGTCTTTCTAATGGCCGCAAAATCTCTTCCCTGCGTCAACATAAGAACGACATCTTTTTGTACTGTGGTGGCCACCGTCGTGTTTGGACTGAGCGATTCGTGGCAAATCTATAATACAACGCTATTGGCCGCTGTTAATTAAGAACTGTGCCTTTAAGTCAAAACTTGTAACTTACGCACAGCTGGTGCAGCCGGCCCCAGGTCAGTAAAATCAGTCTTGTTTAACTGGATTTCATTCATTA
Source organism: Triplophysa rosa (assembly GCF_024868665.1). Taxonomy (NCBI): domain Eukaryota; kingdom Metazoa; phylum Chordata; class Actinopteri; order Cypriniformes; family Nemacheilidae; genus Triplophysa; species Triplophysa rosa. The sequence continues at coordinate 990,192 of NC_079909.1, read as the reverse complement.
ATTATATTTTCGCGAAAGTTTAAGTTGGGGTACTGCAATGTTTTATATTTTCATTATATTTTCTATAAAAAAAAGCATTGCAAATAAATTGTTTGTGTATGTTTTTGACCAGCAAACTACTGTATGTGTAATGAAGAATTGGTGTAAATTACAGCAGAAGTTAAAGAATTTCTGTCTGTAAGGATTTTTTGGTCACCCTAATAAAACCACTGGGTCTTACCTGGCCACCTCTAAAAAAAGTTCTGGCTACGCCCCTGGTGGAATGTGCTGCCAGAATAAGAAAGCAGTGTCTATAACAGCACATCATGCTGTGGAGAAAACCTGAATAAATCAAGTGAGCAGATGCATGGGAAACTGATCACCACACATACAAAAATGCGAATTAAAGGCACATTTGGAGTGACTGTCTCTAATTTTTCTCCAGATGTGTCCCTGGGAAACTGAACTGTACGTCTGTGGAATTGTAAAGTGGAGTGAAAAAAATTCTGTATGTAGAAGCAATACATGACATGATCAACTGTTCAATAGCGGAGGATTTTAAGAAATATTGCTATTTCTCGCAGTTTGTCCAGGCTTTGAAAATCAGAAAATTCCTTTTAAGTGCTCTCTGTATTTGATACAGTAGGCTACTAACGTTAGTTAGTTCAGTTCTTCTAATTTGGTAAAAAAAAAAAAAGCACGCACGCACACACATTAATGGAGATCTTTTGTATTAATTTATCACGTCATGATAACTCACGTTCTGGTGTTCGGCTTCTGTGAAGCTGATAGTTGTCTTTAAAAAGTGAGTTTGTCTCTAGTTCTGGTAAAATATAACCGGTTTGAGTATAATAAAAATCAAACTAAAGCAGTTGCAGAGCACGACATATGACATGGAGTTCCTACTGCTGCCCTTAAAATCATACTGAAATATA
>NC_079909.1:986427-989178 GCF_024868665.1 Triplophysa rosa | reverse complement strand
TGAGATGTAAAAACGTAAACAACCCATGGCTTTCTCACATAAAACCTAAGGGCTCTGTCCCGATCCTGCCACACGACTAGAAATTCATGAACAAGAAGGCAGGACCGTGACAATCTTATTCTACTCAATTCAATACCTTTCAAATCAAGTTGAATATGGAGAGCCAAAGCGCGTTGTATGACATATCAGTGTGTAATATTTAATTTGTGTCTCTTATTCTTTCTATTTTGTAAAGACAAAGCATTGGTTTAATAAATATGATGCTATACATATAAATGGGAAATTTATTGTATCAGAGCACAATCTGTGTATAAATTTTTTCTTAGATGACCCATTAAGAATTTTGATTAAATACTGGTGCATTCACTGGCACAGTGCAGAACTTTAAATCTGACCTCATGTAACGGAGGCCAGCGAGAGAGAGCTGGCAAACCTCACTCCCCGACCTACAGAGACGCTCTAGCGACAGACGCTAGAGGCTGAGGTCTTTAGCCTCCTCGTTAGAGCGCTCGTCTCCCATGTGGACCGACGCAGAGCGGGGCGAGTAGGACCGGTAACAGTGCATGGTGCCGTGACCCGGATGGGAGTGAGGTTTGTGATGAGTGATGGGGGGTGAGTGTAACGGAGGCCAGCAAGAGAAAGCTGTGCAAGATAAACCTCACTCCCTGACCAACAGAGACGCTCTAGCGACATGCTAGAGGTTGCGGTCTCCCATCTGGACTGATGCTGGTTCGAGGCCCGCGCAGAGCGGGGTGAGTAGGACTGGTAACACTCACTAATATATATATATTTTTTAAGACTAAAATGTGTACTGTATAAGACTTTGGAGAAGATTTCATAGAAGTGACTTGGAACACGGAACTTAAAGCAACACTATAGAACATTTGCTCACGGTTCCCCCATGTGGTTGATAAGTGCAATTGTCTGTTACTAGTGTTGTAAATAATGTGGCTGTATAAGCTTCCCCGTGGGCAGCCCGATACACATGAATTTGTTTACTAAGCTGATGGAACCGGCGAAACGTAATTTAGAAACCATGGGCCCTATTTTCACGATCTACACTGGGTTCCAAATTATTATGCAAATGATATCTTTCTCTGGTTTTCCTAATTTGTCGATGCAAATGACAGTCAGTATAATTTTCAAGTAATCAACAGTTAGGGTACATTTGGAATTTTATTGAACAAACCTCCCACTGACAACAGTATTTATTTAAAAAATGAAAAACTCAAAATGCACTGTTCCAAATTATTATGCACAACAGAGTTTGAAAACATTTCATAGGTTGTAAAAAACTGAAAATGGTCATTTGTTAAGTGCTAAGCAAGACAAATAGTCTTATACGAGTAAATGAAAAGGCAGGTTCTGCACTGTAAAAAAACATTCAGTAAAAATACGAATAAATTACTAGCAGAAAATTACCAGTACATTTTCCTTTATTTTACGGACATTTCCATTAATGCTAATTAATGTAATTTAATGCCGTGCAAAATGTAAAATACAGGTAAAACAACTCTGAAAAATGAATACGTAAAATCCATTCATATTAATACAGTATATTGTGCCCTATTTTTACGGATTTTTTTTAGAGTGTGTGTTATCAAGGCTTATGTCATATTCATTTTTCAAATAATAATTGATCACAGGAATAGTGATGGGAAGTCGTCCCAAACGATCCTTATAAATCTAATAAACTTCCAAATTTGCACACACCAGATATACAAATTTATAACGAAGCATTGCAAAACTATGTTTTGATATCTACATGTAACACTGATTGCTGGATTTTTTTTTAGATTGCTGGAAGCAAACTAAATTGTATTTCCATGCATGCATGCATGACTATGATCCATGCAAATCATAAACAAAGCGTTCAAAACTTGTGATATTACCCATTTCTGTGGTTGATGTAAATACAAAAACATGGGAAAATATGACAATGGGTCATTGTTTGGTCATTAAAGCATTTTATTGAAAACATCTGACAATAATCATACAGCCTATAATAAACCTCATAAATGTCATCTGGTCGTAAATAAACAGGATAAACTCAAGTCTGTAATCGATTTGGGAGGTAACGTATGCCATTTAAGCTACTCAATGTAAATTTCATTCCCGGACTCATAAATCCAAGCTTAGAGCAAAGATTCAATTAAAGTGATTGTCAATGTTCAAATACAGTTATAACAATCTGAAAATAGCTTCGTTTAGTCAAATTTTGCAGCTGAAGCGGGAGATTTTTCCAGTGCGCTGCAGATAAAGAACAGGCTGAACAAAACCAGCCAGCACAAAACAGAGATAACCTGAAAGCCAAACTTCCGGTCTGTCCACGTAATTGTGTGTCACAATGTAAAAGAATCCTGTAATAGTAATCGGACCATACGTGAGAACTGTTGTCACGGTAGTTATGAGAATGAGAAAAAACGCTCTTCTCTTCATGTGGTTTTCCTCCCCTCTCTCTCTCCCTCTCTCTCCTGGTCCTGACTGCTTCAGAGCTCTGAGAACAGCCGAAAGGCAAAATAACTTGATAAAGAGGAAGACAAGTAGCTGCATTGTCAAAAACCATACATAAACAGCATATTGCGCATCTAAAGTAAACATGCAGAGAAAACAGGAGCTGAGACAAATGATCCAGGCAGCGGTGCAGCAGATCACTCGATATCTGAGAGGTTTGTACTTCAGAAAGGTTACAGGATGAACCACCGCCAGGTAACGCTCCACACACATCAGACACTGAAACAGAGGACGACC
>NC_079909.1:983232-986227 GCF_024868665.1 Triplophysa rosa | reverse complement strand
AATTTTGCAGCTGACGCTGGAGATTTTTCCAGTGCGCTGCAGATAAAGAACAGGCTGAACAAAACCAGCCAGCACAAAACAGAGATAACCGGAAAGCCAAACTTCCGGTCTATCCACGTAATTGTGTGTCACAATGTAAAAGAATCCTGTAATAGTAATCGGACCATACGTGAGAACTGTTGTCACGGTAGTTATGAGAATGAGATAAAACGCTCTTCTCTTCATGTGGTTTTCCTCCCCTCTCTCTCTCCCTCTCTCTCCTGGTCCTGACCGCTTCAGAGCTCTGAGAACAGCCGAAAGGCAAAATAACTTGATAAAGAGGAAGACAAGTAGCTGCATTGTCAAAATCCATACATAAACAGCATATTGCGCATCTAAAGTAAACATGCAGAGAAAACAGGAGCTGAGACAAATGATCCAGGCAGCGGTGCAGCAGATCACTCGATATCTGAGAGGTTTGTACTTCAGAAAGGTTACAGGATGAACCACCGCCAGGTAACGCTCCACACACATCAGACACTGAAACAGAGGACGACCGGTAATGGAAAATCCTATTAAAAACAGTTCACATGTTGACAAACTCCGAAACCACGTCGACAGTACAAAGGTCAAACAATTTACACAGATACCGATCTCACAAAAAGAGAGATTGAGGATGAAGAACTCAGACACAATTCCACTTCCTGTTCCTGTGACGATGAGCCGCATCACATAGGAGTTTGTAGGAAGACAAAACAGGAGATTGATGAGGCACACACATATCTTAAGACTGTTCACTAGTCCAGTGGACACAGTTGTGGAATCTCCGTTTGTTGAGACGTTCACTGCAGAGTTATTCATATTTTCTTTGAAAGATCTGTAAGTGATTTACTATAAGTATTACTTGAAAACATACAGTAAATATTAAAAACATGTGCAGTTTGTCCTGCTACAAAGTCTCAATTTTATGAGCACACTATTGTTAAATTATGTTACAGGGATAAAGCAGTTCACTAAAAATATATATTCTGTTATGATTTTTTTTACCCCAAATTCATTCAAACCTGTAAATGATTTTTATTTCTCAGAATTATGTTTGTTTCATATAAGTAAATATTTTGAGAAATGTGTCCAAACAATAAAAATCAATGGGGTCCAAAGCTGTTTGGTTATTCAATGTTCTTCAAAATATTATTTTGCAAAATCCGTTTTACAATTCATAATTTCACAAAAACAAAAATCTGAATTAAAAAAAAGAGTTTGTCACCTGAAAAGTGAATGTTAACTCCCTGTAGATTGTAGATGTATTTAAATCTCTCTGCTTTCTTTGTAGACTGACTTCGAAGACATCACAAGGACATTTGTGCACGACTCCACAAGCTACACCTCATATTAAACACCAGATATGCAAATATATACAGCACAGAAAAAGGTTTAAAGAGGATAAAAAACTTAAACAGAAAAGTGTATCTTTCTTTCTAAACAGAAAATCTTACATTATAAATTTGTAAGTTGTAAATTATATAACAATAATAAAATAAAATATCATGTTTTGTTATGTCGTAGCATTAAAAAAATGCCTACATAAAAAATGTCTAGCCTTCAAAAAAATCTCCATTCGTCACATTCCAGCCAGCACAGGTGTGCTATTGATCACCTGATATGAACATTTTTACCGAGCATTTCAAAATGATGACAGATTGGATAAATGGATTTGTTTGTGTCATGATATATGTCAAATCTAATGCAAGTATTAAAGCATGAGAGTCAGTGAAAAAAATAATACTGCAAGGAAAAAATAAATAACATCATCTGCTTATAATAACCACATCTAAAAACACACACTCAGAACTCAATCTGTGTGTAAAATAAAATATTTTACAGTAAAGTTCTATTAACCAATAACGGATGGTCTGGACGGCTTCAGTCGCATGTGCATTTTCAAGATGAGAGACAGAAGAATTGTCCAGCACGGTGCAGAAAAACAACAGGCTGTACAAACCCAGCCAAAACATAACAAATCAAACCAGTGACCCATAATCCATAAACAACACGCGTCGTCATAATGACAAATATTCCAGACAGAATATAAGGGACGTATGTGGTTATCATATTCAGGGTAGTTATGAGAATGAGATGAAACGCTCTTCTCTTCATGTGGTTTTCCTCCCCTCTCTCTCTCCCTCTCTCTCCTGGTCCTGACTGCTTCAGAGCTCTGAGAACAGCCACACAACACAACAGGTTTATGGAGAGGAAGACGAGGAACTGCATTGAGAGGAACCACATAAAAACATAGAGAACAGATAAGACCACAATAAACATGCAGCACAAACAGGAGCTGAGACAAATGATCCAGGCAGCGGCGGAGCAGATCACTCGATATCTGAGAGGTTTGTACTTCAGAAAGGTTACAGGATGAACCACCGCCAGGTAACGCTCCACACACATCAGACACTGAAACAGAGGACGACCGGTGATGACAAGTCCCTTCAAAAAACATTCAATTACAAAGAGTCTTGAAGTCCACATGTTCAGTACAAAGAACAAGCAATTCAGACAGTTGCCCAGCTCACAAACAGAGACATTGAGAAAGAAGAACTCTGATAAAATCCCCCTTCCTGTGACGATGAGCCAGATCACATAAGAGTGTGTCGGAACACCAACCAGAAAGTTGATCGCCAACACGCACGTTTCCAGAGTCTGCAGCATTGTGGAGTTGACACTGACAGAAGCTTCAGGTTTGGTGACGTACAGTGTATAGTTATTCATTTTCTTTATTTCTCAGCACAGTAAATTATAAAACACAAACTGTGATCTCTGGAAAAAAGAGAGTTAGAAATGATCAAGATTATTAAGACCAGCTCAGATCAACACATTGAGTTTTTCATGAACCCGTTTTCAGGAAATGGAATGGAAATGGAAATGTAATTGCATTTAACCAATAGACACAACTAATTGTGTTGTTGTTGAAAAAGCTTATAGCACCATCAATGTAATAACGTATGCACTGAACCTA
>NC_079909.1:977103-982133 GCF_024868665.1 Triplophysa rosa | reverse complement strand
AGAGAGATTGAGGATGAAGAACTCAGACACAATTCCACTTCCTGTTCCTGTGACGATGAGCCGCGTCACATAGGAGTTTGTAGGAAGACAAAACAGGAGATTGATGAGGCACACACATATCTTAAGACTGTTCACTAGTCCAGTGGACACAGTTGTGGAATCTCCGTTTGTTGAGACGTTCACTGCAGAGTTATTCATATTTTCTTTGAAAGATCTGTAAGTGATTTACTATAAGTATTACTTGAAAACATACAGTAAATATTAAAAACATGTGCAGTTTGTCCTGCTACAAAGTCTCAATTTTATGAGCACACTATTGTTAAATTATGTTACAGGGATAAAGCAGTTCACTAAAAATATATATTCTGTTATGATTTTTTTTACCCCAAATTCATTCAAACCTGTAAATGATTTTTATTTCTCAGAATTATGTTTGTTTCATATAAGTAAATATTTTGAGAAATGTGTCCAAACAACAAAAATCAATGGGGTCCAAAGCTGTTTGGTTATTCAATGTTCTTCAAAATATTATTTTGCAAAATCCGTTTTACAATTCATAATTGTACAAAAACAAAAATCTGAATTAAAAAAAAAGAGTTTGTCACCTGAAAAGTGAATGTTAACTCCCTGTAGATTGTAGATGTATTTAAATCTCTCTGCTTTCTTTGTAGACTGACTTCGAAGACATCACAAGGACATTTGTGCATGACTCCACAAGCTACACCTCATATTAAACACCAGATATGCAAATATATACAGCACAGAAAAAGGTTTAAAGAGGATAAAAAACTTAAACAGAAAAGTGTATCTTCTATCTAAACAGAAAATCTTACATTATAAATTTGTAAGTTGTAAATTATATAACAATAATAAAATAAAATATCATGTTTTGTTATGTCGTAGCATTAAAAAAATGCCTACATAAAAAATGTCTAGCCTTCAAAAAAATCTCCATTCGTCACATTCCAGCCAGCACAGGTGTGCTATTGATCACCTGATATGAACATTTTTACCGAGCATTTCAAAATGATGACAGATTGGATAAATGGATTTGTTTGTGTCATGATATATGTCAAATCTAATGCAAGTATTAAAGCATGAGAGTCAGTGAAAAAAATAATACTGCAAGGAAAAAATAAATAACATCATCTGCTTATAATAACCACATCTAAAAACACACACTCAGAACTCAATCTGTGTGTAAAATAAAATATTTTACAGTAAAGTTCTATTAACCAATAACGGATGGTCTGGACGGCTTCAGTCGCATGTGCATTTTCAAGATGAGAGACAGAAGAATTGTCCAGCACGGTGCAGAAAAACAACAGGCTGTACAAACCCAGCCAAAACATAACAAATCAAACCAGTGACCCATAATCCATAAACAACACGCGTCGTCATAATGACAAATATTCCAGACAGAATATAAGGGACGTATGTGGTTATCATATTCAGGGTAGTTATGAGAATGAGATGAAACGCTCTTCTCTTCATGTGGTTTTCCTCCTCTCTCTCTCTCCCTCTCTCTCCTGGTCCTGACTGCTTCAGAGCTCAGAGAACAGCCACACAACAAAACAGGTTAATGGAGAGGAAGACGAGGAACTGCATTGAGAGGAACCACATAAAAACATAGAGAACAGATAAGACCACAATAAACATGCAGCACAAACAGGAGCTGAGAATAATGATCCAGGCAGCGGCGGAGCAGATCACTCTGTATCTGAGAGGTTTGTACTTCAGAAAGGTTATAGGATGAACCACCGCCAGGTAACGCTCCACACACATCAGACACTGAAACAGAGGACGACCGGTGATGACAAGTCCCTTCAAAAAACATTCAATTACAAAGAGTCTTGAAGTCCACATGTTCAGTACAAAGAACAAGCAATTCAGACAGTTGCCCAGCTCACAAACAGAGACATTGAGAAAGAAGAACTCTGATGAAATCCCCCTTCCTGTGACGATGAGCCAGATCACATAAGAGTGTGTCGGAACACCAACCAGAAAGTTGATCGCCAACACGCACGTTTCCAGAGTCTGCAGCATTGTGGAGTTGACACTGACAGAAGCTTCAGGTTTGGTGACGTACAGTGTATAGTTATTCATTTTCTTTATTTCTCAGCACAGTAAATTATAAAACACAAACTGTGATCTCTGGAAAAAAGAGAGTTAGAAATGATCAAGATTATTAAGACCAGCTCAGATCAACACATTGAGTTTTTCATGAACCCGTTTTCAGGAAATGGAATGGAAATGGAAATGTAATTGCATTTAACCAATAGACACAACTAATTGTGTTGTTGTTGAAAAAGCTTATAGCACCATCAATGTAATAACGTATGCACTGAACCTACCCTCGCTTCGAAAAATAAACAGTGATATACTTTTGAGGGTGGAAAATACGATCTAATGATTTTTATAAAATTATAGCCTACACTAATAACTAATAAATCATCTGAACGGGGTTCACAAAAAAACACAAAGCCACACACCCAAATCTCAATATATACCTGCTTATGATCGCAATATTGTTGTGTACTGTTAAGAGAAAATCAAATGAACGAAATTATACAAAAAAAGTTTGTCACCTGCAGTGTGAAAGTCGAGTCGCTGTTCCGTGTTTTGCTGACTGACTTAAAGCTGTCAGAGCAGTATGTGCATGACTACATTTGTCGCATCTCATCAAACATGCAAATATATAAAGCTTATAAAAACAATGCATTTAAGAGCTAACTAAACAAAAGTAGACACTTGAAAATCTGAACAAAAAAAATGAGTTAAACTCTGTATGGAAATATTTTAATGTGATGGCTAATATTTACAATAAAAATTAATAACCATGTTGTGCAAAAAATACAAATAAATGAGTCAACTGGCAATTCTTTAAGGTGAAGAACATTAAACTGTTTCATATAATATTGACCTTACTTAGCAATTTTGTTTCTCTTATTGACAACAGCAACACTATTTCAACATTCAAATCTAAAGAATTTACTAAAAACAATGATAGCAGTCAAACATACAAAGTCAAAATAAGGCACATTTATAAGTAATGATTAATACATCCCACTCTGTAAAAGAAAACAAAATTATGCTATTATTTACACTAAAGGTACATGGATTAACGTATAATAACGTAAAATCCTTTATCTTTTAAATGGGTTTGATTTAAAATGACGTGAATTAAGAGCTATTTCATAACTCTTATGTAAAACTGCTGACAGTCAAATCATTGTCTTTTGTTTATAGAAAAACATTACAATGAATAAAAAAAGTATCACCTGAAGAATGAATGTCTGGTCTCGTTGGATATTTAAATCTCTGCTTTTTATGTGGCCTAATTTCAAAGCTGTCCCAAAGAATAAATGTGCCTGACTTCATCTGCCACTGCTCATTTATAAATAAAATCAGATATTCAAATGCTTAAAGTAGTAAAAACAAATGGGGTATATCCAAAACAAATAGCTACAAGGGCAGTACCAACCAAAACATTTACTTTTTTATCTTTCCATGAAAACTTGCATTTGAATAGTTATTTTTAGCATGTGATGCACACCAGTAAAACCAGTCAGGTTTAGGATATTAATTTTGACTTGATTTCATCAAATGTATTTTTTATAAGAATAAATCAATTGTACAATCCGTTTTTCTACATTGGTTTGCATTTCAGTTACATGAGGATTTTCCTTTATCTTGTTATATCAAGTTGTTTGTTCTTTTACAGTTCCCAATTTGAACATTTTTGTTTCCTATCATTTATTTTTTATGAACTAAGATGCGGGACACATCTCCTCAAATGTCCATGTCACTGTACTTTGTTACCGTTACTTTTAAATTAAATGAGGATTCACCTCCATGATATCCCATAGTTGCATAGGTTGAAATATATTGATAATGAATATATTTTGTATATTTAAAAGTAAAAATATTAAATAGGAAAATTTTGATTTTTTTATGTACAGTATATGTAAATATATTTTGCAATATATGTTAAAAATATATTTAAATATTCGATTTTTGCCACTTTTTTAAATTTTCACATGTAAATACTGTCCTCCCCAAAAAACGACCCAGTCGGTCGTTTGTACAAGCACCTTATTACGACCAACAGTTACGTATTAAGGATGAGCGGCCTCTAGCACCAGCAGCTTATGATGAAGTACAGTCATTCCATTGCTTTAGCTTGTTCACTTTTTATGGAATTAAATCTTCGTATTTGTTATAGTATCAATAATTTCATCAATATTTATAGTTTTAAAGATATTTTTGAACCCCTAACCCACCCACCACCCTAAACCTAAATACTACTCAACCATACAAAACGCAACACGTGTGAATGTACAGTCACAGGTATGTATTGCATAAATTGACAAACAAACAGTATATTACAAAACAAATCGCGTTGCAAACCTTCTGAATTGAAGCCAAAAATAAGTTTAGACAAAGATTATCCACGCATGTAGGCAGAGCCCGTTCAGACTGACGTCATGACGCAATCGAGAACCAATAAGACTTCACATTCAGTGCAGACGGAATGACGCAATTGGTCACAAGACACACGAGAACCAATGCTTTCTCACAATCACAGCTGACCTTTCACTTCGTCTGGGCAGTCATTTTAAATGTGTGTTAAACCCGGAAGTTCACAGGACGTGAAGATTTACTGTAGATGGTGCTAGGGTTGTCACGGTACCATAAACATGTCTTACGATACTATACCAGCTGAAGTATCTCGATACCAAGTAGTATCACGATGCTGTGCCATATAATTCAAATCTATACAAAAAACACAGATTTAGATTAAACATTTTGTATTTACTATAGTAAACTGTATTGTACTTTGCACTAGAATATGTTGTTGTATTAACTGTAGTAATTGGATAAATTGTAGCAAATACATTTACATTTAGTCATTTGTAAATACTATAAATACTGTAGTATACTTAAATATTTACTATGATAAGACTCAAAAACACTAGTGTCTATGAGTTGTAGTAGTTTACTGTAGTAAATACTAAAGTACACTAGAT
>NC_079909.1:971945-974584 GCF_024868665.1 Triplophysa rosa | reverse complement strand
GCCGGGTTATTAATGAAGTGATTTATTGAAAACAATTACAGTGAATGATCCTAATGATACGCAAAATAGAGTGTTCACTAACTTCACTAACATATGCACATGTTAGGACAGAGGTGGGAGAGTTTTCCAGCACGGTGCAGATAAAGAACAGGTTGTACAAAACCAGCCATGACATAACAAATATTAGAAGGAATCCAAACTGCCTGAATATTCTTTTGTATGAGAATCACAATGACTCCAGTTACAATGATTGGAACATATATGATAATCATGTTCACAGTAATTATAAGAATGAGATGAAACGCTCTTCTCTTCATGTGGTTTTCCTCCTCTCTCTCTCTCCCTCTCTCTCCAGGTCCTGACAGCTTCAGAGCTCTGAGAACAGCCAAACAACAGAACAACTGGATGGAGAGAAAGACGAGGAACTGGACCGAGAAGAACCACGAATGCCCCGTAAAGTTTTGTGAGCCTCCAAGAAACCTGCATGCGATACAGGATCCGAGACTAATGATCCAGGCAGCGGCTGCGAAGATCACTCGATATCTGAGAGGTTTGAACTTCAGAAAGGTTACAGGATGAACCACCGCCAGGTAACGCTCCACACACATCAGACACTCAAACAGAGGACGACCAGTGATGCCTAGCCCTGATATGGAATGTGCTATTTTTAAGAAACTTGAAAATAAATATGTCAGTATAAAAAGCAAACAATTCAGAAAATTAACAATCTCACAAACAGACAGATTGAGACTGAAGAACTCTGATGGAGGTATCGTTCCAGATTCTGTGACAATCAGCCATACAACATAGAATTGTGTAGGAAGACCAAACAATAAACCGAAACCGTACACACAAATCTGCACGCTTTCTGATAGTCCAATGAAAGGAGTCATGGAGTCAGAAAATACTTCAGGTGTGGTGAAGATCGCTGTAGAGTTGTTCATCTTCTCCTGGTTTGATTTCAGCTCAGACACTATAACAAAATAAATAACACGAGTCCTATACTATATAAGCACAGTAACATTCTTTTACATAAATATAACCATCAGCAGAGAATTCATTCATTCATTTTTAAAGAGGATTTCGTTACCTAAAGAGTCAATGTCCGGTCTCTGTGGATGTTTTTAAATCTCTGTGCTGTGTTTTGTAAACTGATTTCAAAGCTTTTAGTGGAATATATGTGAACCCGTTCATCATTTTACCACAAATGCAAATGATTCAAATGAAATAAGAGCACAAAATCACTCTTCATGAGTCATTCTCCTTCACTCTTGCTTGCTGATGAAATGTTTCAACCTGATCTCATTGGTAACTATGTGACAAGGTGGCCAATTTGTTTGAATTTGTACGATGCTAATAATCCAAAAACATAGGATTATTTAACAAAACACCATACTGAAGCCCCTCCACTAACCCCACTCTGTCACTAGTGTGAAATCAAATCATACTGTATTGTCAGAATAAGACCGTATACCAATTTATACGAACTAGTCACCTCGTAAAATAAGTACAAATTCCCACAAGGTCGTGTTAAATGATCTTCCAAATTTAGTCCGGTCAGCCGCAACTGGAAACATGACAGAAAACATGCTGGCTGTTCTTCTGAAAAATAATGTAAAAAAAAAGACTTCTCAAGAGGTTTAGTTCCAGCATTGTGAAACCTGGTAACTTGGTTTAGCACTTTGTGTATTAGTGCCTCCCTATGATGTGTGTCAAAAAGACAGATCACATTTCAACAGAAAATGATATTGACTTATATTTGTAATTTACCACAGCTTATGGTCTTTTTTATTAATGGACAAAAGGGATGGGATGATGCACACAAATAAAATGTGACAAAGGTATTTCCATAGAATATTTTACTATATTAGCATTACATTTTGAAATAAATGTTTAAAATAAATTCTCAAATGAGTGATGCATGAATGTTCAGTCTTCTTGCTTTCACAGGTGCCACACAGATATTAAAATTCACACTTTAGATAAACATTTAAAAATTGCGTCAGGGAAAACACTATATATAATTTGCCATAATGGGATGTCGAGTGAAAGGTAATCTTTGTGGCGAATTTCAATATGAAATGAGTGATGTGGGTCATTGATTAACAAACTAATAGCACCTAAACACTCTCAGAAAAAACACAATCTGTGTTTTAAAAATAGTACAGAGAAGGAGAGATTGCGCTCAAATCAAGAATGTTTCCAAAAATGTAATTTAATTTAATGTTTCTAATTATTTAATTGGCGGCGATGCCTTGTGCAAAAACCAGGTTGACAGTATAAAAGCCAAGCAATTCGGACAGTTAACAATCACAGATTGAGGACAAAGAACTCGGATGGAGGTATCACAATGAGCAAAATAATAATAATAAATGGGTAGGAAATATTTAAATTTGCAGTCAAATGTACAGTTCAGAGAAAGTCAACACTTGAAAATTGTGTGAAAGAAAACAATACACATCTGTATCATGATAGGAAGTTTAAGGCAACAATCTCCATAGCAGCCATCAAAATGAAAACATGATGCCGGGTTATTAATGAAGTGATTTATTGAAAACAATTACAGTGAATGATCCTAATGATACGCAAAATAGAGTGTTCACTAACTTCACTAACATATGCACATGTTAGGACAGAGG
>NC_079909.1:968734-971508 GCF_024868665.1 Triplophysa rosa | reverse complement strand
AAATCCAGGATAAACATCGGTGTATCTATTACCAGATGGAAGGTACTGTTGAAAGACAAATGTTTTCAAGGCGATGCCGAAGTTGCCTGTTTTCTGCTAGACTGGTAAGATAATTCAACATTTTCAATGTTTCCACTTTTTCAATGTTTACCAAACAACTGTTTTGTTGAAACGGTAACGTTAGCATTTTATACAAATGGCCATATAACCTCCGAATAATGTTTTCCGTCCCTGCGGTACGTACTCCGGTTGTTCCTGACTTTACAAAGGGGGAGACAAACGTCTACTAACTTACAGCTAACTGCCTATGTCGCTGTCAGATCAAACACTTTGAACAGTGTTGCTATTTACGATTAGCTAACTTTAGTTACTTCACTACTCTCAGCGTGTACTAGATAGCACGCAAGAAATATATCTAATTATAGAATTGTAACAGTAACTATCGCAATAGAATACATGTTAAATGATTAATAAATGTTAATATATTGCCTTACCTTTGTAAAGAAACATCGTTGCTTGTATCACTGCTATCCTGTAATGGTTCTGCCTTCTTATTTCTCAACTTCTAGTCGTGTGGCAGGATCGGGACAGAGCCCTTAGGTTTTATGTGAGAAAGCCATGAGTTGTTTGTTTTTACATCTCATGTGCTTTCTCATGTCTTGTCATTGGCCCCGCCCCTCTCGTTTCATGTATTGCTTCCCTGCCATGTCTAATGTTTCCCACCTGCCCTGTGTCATTATCCCTCGTTTGTCTTGCCTTTAAAATGCCCTCATGTTTCCTTGTCCTGTGCTCATGGATTGTGTATGTACGTTGTACCTTGTACCCTGTGCTACGTTTTTGTCCAGAGTTCCATGTTCCCCGTGTTTGTTCCTTGCGTCGTGAGTTCCTGTGCGTTGTGTTTATTTAATACCCTGCCTTGACATTGTGTCGCTTATTGTTTAGTTTTTCTTGCCCCATCGAGGGAAGTGTTTTGTTCCAGTTTTGCATTTTAGTTCGTCCATGTTTTGCCACCCCCTCGTGGGTTTTTCTGTTATTCGTTATTTGTAAAATAAAGTCTTTGTTAACCCCTTCACGCCTGCCTGCAATTGGGTTCTTTTCCTCATCTGTCGTGACAGAATCCACGAGCCATCACTGAACCCAGCAGGTGGTCATGGACGAGCCGGACGAAATGTTCAGGAGCCGCCAGGCTCACACCTTGTTCGGCTTTCGCCAGAGAGGCACCCTTGTAAAGACCTTTGCCATGGACTTCCTCTCCACTGCGCGCCACTCAGGGTTCAACGAGGCAGATTTGAAGGTCATCTTCAACAGCTGCTTTGACGAACCCTTTGAGCCTGCGGAGATGCGCAGGTTGAGACCCCTGGGCTTCGTAGATGAGCTCCAGATCGCGAGGAGTCCAGGGGACTGTACGTGGCGGAGTCTTCTACGGGGCTGGCGACGATCCCGGAGGGCCAGGCCCTGCTGCTCGGGGTTGTGGGACTCTCCGCACCCTCCACCTTGTCCGATGCAGCCTCTCCACCACCGGCTAGCCTCCATAGCAGGCGTGGACGGAAGGAGTCGTGGCACTCCCCGTCCGACTCCTCTAGCACGGAGCTAGTCGTGCCCCCCATCGCTTCCCAGCAACCGGCCACATGTCCTGTGGGCCGGTCCAAGAAAAAGAAGCCAAGGAGGGGGAAGCCCAGTCCGGTGCAGCTGGCATCCCAGCCGGTGATCCAGCCGGCGTCCAGTCCGGCGCAGCCAGCGCCCAGTCTGGTGTCCAGTCCGGTGTCCTGTCCTGTCCAGCCGGTGCAGCAGCCGGCATCCCAGCCGGCCTCAAGCCCTGTCCAGCCGGCCTTCCAGCCTGCGTCAAGCCCTGTCCAGTCGGCCTTTCAGCCGGCCTTCCAGCCAGTGACTCAGCTGACCTTTCAGGCGGTGGCTCTGCCGGCTTTCAAGCCGGCACCCAACCTTGTCCCCCCCAGGACTTTTCCCCCTAAGTCCCCCAGAACTCCACGCCCTCAAGCGCGTCCACGGACTAAGACTGTGCCTCCTGTGAACCATGTTTTGTCCCACCCCCCCTCCCATGTTCATTATTTTTATTGACCCACCCCAACCCATGTGTCATCCTGTCATGTCTGCCTTTGATTTTGTTTTCCATGTTGTGTCTGTTCTTGTCTATGTCCCAGTCTGTCATGTCTTGTTAGTCGACCCCTTGGTGAACACCTGGGGGTGTTCATTAAGGGGAGGGCTCTGTCACGGTTCTGCCTTCTTGTTTCTGAACTTCTAGTCGTGTGGCAGGATCGGGACAGAGCCCTTAGGTTTTATGTGAGAAAGCCATGCGTTGTTTGTTTTTACATCTAATGTGCTTTCTCGTGTCTTGTCATTGGCCCCGCCCCTCTCGTTTCATGTATTGCTTCCCTGCCGTGTCTAATGTTTCCCACCTGCCCTGTGTCATTATCCCTCGTTTGTCTTGCCTTTAAAATGCCCTAATGTTTCTTGTTTCTTAATGTCCTGTGCTCGTGGATTGTGTATGTACTTTATACCTTGTACCCTGTGCTACGTTTTTGTCCAGAGTTCCATGTACCCCGTGTTTGTTCCTTGCGTCGTGAGTTCCTGTGCGTTATCCTATAGCTGTGCCTTGTTTGTTTATTTAATACCCTGCCTTGACGTTGTGTCACTTATTGTTTAGTTTTTCTTGCCACATCAAGGGAAGTGTTTTGTTCCAGTTTTGCATTTTAGTTCGTCCTTGTTTTGCCACCCCCTCGTGGGTTTTTCTGTTATTCGTTATTTGTAAAATAAAG
>NC_079909.1:881211-968113 GCF_024868665.1 Triplophysa rosa | reverse complement strand
ATTTTGTTTTATCAAACCATTCATTCCTTTATTTATTTTCATATTATTACATTTATTCGTTTATATATTTATACATTTATTTATTTATAATTTTTGCAGGTTTAGTCCTCCATACCCTTGAGTGGTAAAACTAAGGCAAAATGGCTGCATTCAATAGGAGGAACAAAAAACCGGGACTAAAACACGCAATTATTTGCTGAAACTACAAGCAGCTGGACTCGACGGTGATCTTTACGACTACCTCATGAATTACAAAGGAATCAGGTGTTCTTAGACACTGAAATGTTGCGCGGGATTGCGTTTCCTGATATTGTAACCATTCATTTTGCCCAGTGTTTTACCACTCAAGCAGGCGCGTTCGCGTGCTCACGTGGGAAAGTGACGACACGTGCATACCCTCTATAGCACCACCCGATTTTCGTCTTTCCCATCGCCTGCCGCGAGTTAGCGTCTATTCGCGTCTTTGCATTGACTTTGTATGTAATTTTCGCGTGTGGTGAACCCAGGCGCGCGTGACCAGCAGCAGGTAACAGAAGAAATGCATTTACCATACTGTTGTAGCTGATGCGGCACCGTGGGGGGTATGGTTAAACAATTCAAGGTCATTCAACGTCCCAGTGGGCTTTTTTAAGTATAAGTTAATAGCAGGATCGAAAATTAATTGAGGCAAAGAACAATATGCCCCCGAATATATGATAAATGGAGAAGAAACGCCTATGCACAATTAAACGAAATATTTTATAATTGTCGCGACTGAAATGAAGTGTGAAAATGACCGAAAAAGGCGATTACATGTAGATCTGCACGAGCTGGCGCGTTTTTGCATGCGCATTACAACAAGTGACAGGCGGATCTTTTGAGATTAGGACCGTATACTGGCCAATGATCAGAGGCGTCTAAATGAGTCACCAGTGCAGTGCGCGATTATCACCAAATTCATTATCAACTGCCTAGCGAATGTCATTGATTATAACAGGAGTTTTGCGAGATTAATCTAAAGTCATTCACCGTTTTAACGACAGGGAACGTTCTTTGTAGGCTACTAATTCTGTAAACAGTTTAATGCAAGTGTAAATAAACAAATGCTATGAAGCGTCTGCAGTGTAACAGTCTAATATCCCTGCTGAAAAACAATAGAAACCTTCACAGAAATTTTAATGGTTGCTGTTAAAATATCACTATGAACCATTATCTTTTTTTCCACTGAGACCATTACAAAATTCCTTTCCGTAGTGTGTTTTTGGCATTATTCCGCAATATCAATCTGTCAGATAACACCCCACCAATAGAATCCAGTTTCCATTAAAACCAGTACATTTTCTATTGTGTTTTGGTCAGGATTCTATATTTTTTCAGGTCATTATTTTGGCAAGTGACTTTAATGGAAGGTTAATTTCTGACAGTTTTTAATGCTGTTTAGTTGTATGTTTTGTGAAAATGCATCTAAGTTAAACGTCCAAGTCAATTAAGTCTTTGATTTCATAGTTAGCACTTCCATAAAGCCATAAAATATTAACAAAATTGAACACAAATTCAACATGATTCTTGGTGTTTTGTTCAGTATAATAATAGTTAACAATATTTATTTTTTCCCTATTTTGGTTTTATTTTATATATAATAAATCATTACTGCACCTGTTTACACACTGTAAAAATACACTTGTTAATGTATACGTTGCAGTAATAGTACTTTATTTTTAAGTGCCCTTTTTGGGTCCTTCAGCCCCTGCCCTAGCAGAGGGCTGTGGACGCAACTGGGCGGCAGGCCAATAGGCTTTTTCTACAAAAATGTTTTTACAGGGTCACCAGTGTTCCCCCAAGAACTCTTCTCACTTGGCAAAATCAGTTCGAGCGTTTTTCATACAACTTTGCATATTAAAACATACATTTTCTGGACACCGCAGCTGCTATTGCGTTTGCCCCTTTTGCTGTAAAATCGCGGATTTTTTTTGTGGGTGTTGTGCCGTGGTTAGGCTTTGTGTTACGTGTACGAATTGTACGAAATCGGTAACTCGTAAAATATTAACATATTATCAAGATTCTCTTGTTTTTTTAAGTGTTCAGTGAAGCATCGTGAGGCTAAGTATATCGTAAAGTAAATCGTATCATCTAGACTTACGTTCCTTTTCCCAAAAGCTTTGTAACTTCTTCGAAAATCGTCGTAGATCTACGGGTGCTCTGGAGTAATCATAAATCCGTAAATGCAGGGGTCTTCGACGTTTTTCGGGGCAAGGACCCCTTAGATGAGAGATGCATAGAGCAGGGACCCCCTTATACACTGAAAAAAATTTGGAGTGAAGTTTACTTGAAAAAAGCAAGGAAACGTTTTTCACTCAGGAAATATTAGTAAATTGATCAGAACTGTCCAAGTAAAGGCTAAACCCATGTATAAGTAGTTTTTACTAGAAATTCCCAAGTACGGGGTCAAGTAAATTTTACTCATCCTTTGTTTGTAAATTTTATTTAAGTAATGCTTCTAAATATACTTAATATTTCTTAACAAGAGTCCTAGTTATCTTTTCGTCAGTAGTCTTTACTTGTTTGTTTTTTGTAAATATTACTTGAAATCATATATGTGACCCTGGACGACAAAACTTAAGGGTCAATTTTTTAAAATTGAGATTTTTACATCATCTGAAAGCTGAAGAAATAAGCTTTCTATTGATATATGGTTTGTTGGGATAGGACACTATCTGGCGGAACAACAACTATTTACAAAGCTGGAATCTGAGTGTGCAAAAAAATCAAAATATTGAGAAAATCGCCTTTGAAGTTGTTAATCTGAGGCACTGTAGCAGGCCATCCACTCACAAAAATAAAGTTTTTATACATATACAATAGGAAATTTATGAAATATCTTCATGGAACATGATCTTTACTTAATATCCTAATGATTTTTGGCAAAAAGAAAAATCGTAAATTTTTACCCATACCATGTATTTTTGCCGATTACTAAAAATGTTCCCGTGCTACTTAGACTGGTTTTGTTGTCCAGGGTCACATATGAGGTATTAATATGTGTTAAGTAAAATGTATCTGAAGACCAAAAACGCTGACAGGTATTTCACAAAAATACTTTTATTCAATGTTTGAATTCAAATATTTAACAGCTTTAAAAAACAGAGAAACAAATAAAAAAAGGTAATCAAATAAATCAATTCAGATCCATTAAACCACCTTCACATTTCCTCTGGCATCAGTTAAAATGTTTTATTGGTGAGAATGGTGAGTCCAATACCTGTGGAACAGATGAACATGGATGTTAATGCCACAATTCGATTATTTGTCATTAATAATTAAAATTAACTTATTGACCTTAATGCATTGAACATAGGCTAACGTTATACCAATTTTTAAATGTTAGAACAAATTAGTTCAAGATCCACCATTCAATCCGTAAACAACAACGCCAGTTCAGAGCTAGCTAAGGCAGAGTTAGCTAAGGGTAAGTTAACACTCACATACAGCAGGCTATACTGCAAGTTGATCAATATCATATTGGTTATATACGGAGCATAAACTTGATTTAACTTGATGAATATGCATTACATGGTTAAGTTATTTGTCTAAGTTACGTAATGTTAGACATACGAGACTTGGCACTACTTTGTTTAGCAAACTGAACACTGTCAACATATTAATATCTTAATTTAGCATCACGTTAATTCTATTATCCCTGTGCATAATAAAAAACAACCGCGTTTGCAAACGTTGTCCAGAAATGTTAGCAATACCGAGACTCAATAACAAGAACAAGAACTCGAACTCAAACAAACCAGCGAAAATAAAGTTTATTAACGCTGCACATGCTGCAAACGTTACTACATGAATTAAAAAGAAAACATTTAGGGGCGGTTTCCCAGACAAGGATTATCTTAAACCAGGACTAGGCCTTAGTTAAATTAGGATAATTAAGTTGTTTTAAAAAACATACTTTACAAAAAAATATTACTGTGTGCATCTTGAGACAAAACAATCACAGTGATATATTTTAAATTATGTCAGTGCAAGTTGTTTTCGATCAAGGCATCTCTCACATTTAAATTAGTCTGAGACTAGGCTTAAACCCTGTCTGGGAAACCGCCCCTTAATGATTTACCACAGTTTAATCCTCTCAGGCGCTAAAAAAATGTTTCGATGCGCAAGCTTTCCTGAGGCTCTTCGCGCCAGTTGTAATGTTCGAAGTGCGCATGCGCATCTATTATATGGCTGTGTGGAGTATATTTTACTTGCGTTCATCAGTTTTATACATCGCTTAATTTAATTACAAAACACCAAGTAAATATTACTTGGCATTTTCATTTAAATTTACTGATGTATTAGAGCACAAATAATTACAAAGGAACCTCAATTGAATTAAACTCGACATTTTAAAGTAGAAAGACAAAATACAACTTGCTTGTAAAACATACTCGAGTAATGCTAGCTTTATTTACAAACTCAAAAAATCATTTTTTACAGTGTACTAAATGTGTAAACAGAGCTGTTTAAATAGAAACAACCCTTATTGTCACAGCAATAGTATGTTAAGACATTATATTAGCACTATTATGCATGTTATTGTTGCACACACATACTTTTCTGTGTATTATTTTTATTATTAATATAGATTGATTTTGCAGCATGGACAATTTACTTGTCCTGAACCTTAAGGCTTCAATGAGATGACTGACCCTGGTTAATGGCACACAAAGACTATTAGTGGAGTTAGAGGTTGTCTCTGGATGCGAAAGAAATCAGTGCAGATTTTATGCATTCTGTAAGCAGGCCGTTTTATTAAGTGTCATTCTTTTTTCTTCTGTTTCACGAGTTTACCTGCGCAGATAACAGTGATGTTGATAGGGAAATTATGATAGAGCGTGGTTATAAGGTTATGCGTATTTGGCGTGCTGTCCGGGAAGTGGGCTCCGAGCTCGCCAGATCTATCCGAGCCCGAAACACTCTACACCTTGGTCAGGGTGAGTGTGCCGAGCTCGGAACCGGTTGAGCCCAGAGCACACCCCCCGGGGATAATGAGTTAGGGAGAGGAGCCGGGGTGGAGGAGTGATGCTTAATCTTAAGAGATAGAGCAGGTAAGATGGTTTCCCTATTTATAAGCGAGCTCGCTAGGGCTGATTGTGTAGATGCGGTGATTGCTGATAGTAGACCAGCCGTTCTGATTATATGCTCCGGCTCCTCCCGAACTTTGTTAATTAAACATCATTTCACAAGTTTACCTGCGCAGATAACAGTGATGTTGATAGGGAAATAATGATAGAGCGTGGTTATAAGGTTATGCACATTTGGCGTGCTGTCCGGGAAGCGGGCTCCGAGCTCGCCAGATCTATCCGAGCCTGAAACACTCTACACCTTGGTCAGGGTGAGTGCGCCGAGCTCGGAACCGGTTGAGCCCAGAGCACACCCCCATAAAGCGAGAGTGGGACAGCCGCCGGAGTACGCATACCCCCCAACGCGATGCTAAACACTGCAGAGGCGTGGACTGCGTTCGGGTAAGACGAAAGGATGAGGGCTCCTTAGGAGATGAGGTTTGTGATGGGACAAGAATGGGGTAGGGGTTCCTCGGAGGATGGTTAAGACTGATATGCAGTGAGGGTGCCTGCTGGAGTGATGAGAAGTTGGAATCCATGAGCGGCTGGGAGTAGTGCACGTAGAGGTTGTAAATATGGGGATTTCAGAAACCATAAATGAACATGGCTTCGTGGGTGTCCCTGGGCTTAAGCCTGATACTGGAAGGAGGCGACTGAAGGAGGGAGCCAGCTGTAATAGTGAAGGCTCCTGCTGGGGTGAACGCTGCTGTGATGCTTCCTTCCGTAGAAGTCGTAGGCGGCAGAATGCGAGACGGAAGCACTGGCCTCTGCGGAGGCGATCGCTGCTGCGACGCTGGCTTCGACGCCTTAGATGGAAGCACTGGCCTCTGCGGAGGCGATCGCTGCTGCGACGCTGGCTTCGACGCCTTAGATGGAAGCACTGGCCTCTGCGGAGGCGATCGCTGCGGCGACGCTGGCTTCGGCGCTTGAGATGGAAGCACGGGCCTCTGCGGAGGCGATCGCTGCGGCGACGCTGGCTTCAGCGCTTGAGATGGAAGCACGGGCCTCTGCGGAGGCGATCGCTGCGGCGACACTGGCTTCAGCGCTTGAGATGGAAGCACGGGCCTCTGCGGAGGCGGTCACTACGGTGATGCTGGCTTCTGCGCTTTCGATGGAAGCACGGGCCTCTGCGGAGGCTATTGCTGCGGTGACACTGGCTTCAGCGCTTGAGATGGAAGCACGGGCCTCTGCGGAGGCGATCGCTGCGGCGACGCTGGCTTCTGCGCTTAGATGGAAGCTTGGGCTTCTTGGATGCTTCTTGTCGCGGCGCTTGCTTTCATGCTTGAAATGGAAACGCTGGCCTCGGCTGAGGCTGTGGCAATGTTGGCTTCTATGCTTGAAATGGAAGTGCTGGTCTCTGCCCAGGTAGTCGCTGCGGCGATGCTGGCTTCCCACGCTTGGGATGGAAGTGCTGNTTTGTATTACAGTCCTTCACGTGCATTACGCTCTCAGGCGTCCTGTCAGTTGGTAATACCTAGAATTTCAAAATCAAGTGCAGGTGGTAGATCCTTTTCCTATCTAGCGCCTAAACTTTGGAATAGTCTTCCCTGCACTGTCCGGGAGGCAGACACACTCTGTCAGTTTAAATCTAGACTAAAGACGCATCTTTTTAATCTTGCATACACTACTCTTCCATAATATAAATCTTCAGAGGGTTTAGGCTGCATTAGTTAGATCAACCGGAACCAAAAACACAACTGATGTACTTGTTGCATCAAAGAGTACAGAACAGTACTCTACTCTCAGCCAGTCTTGTCTCATTGTTCCAAGGTTACCACAGCGAGCAGGATGCAGTTCATGGCCTGACCTGATGGTAGAGCGGAGAATGGGAAGTGGGGACCTGACAAGAGCTGAGATGATAGAGCTGGATAAAGAAGGACGCGGTCTCTTGACATGTCTTCACCACAAAATTTCAAATGCTATTAGATTATTAATGATAATCTTAAACTATTATTTATTTTATTAGTAATTTTATTTATTTTATTTAGCCTTGTTGTGCAAGCTCTCTGGAGCTTGTGCAGAGGCAGCAGCTTTTGCCAGAGGGGAACTGGAATCCCCTGGTTGGGCCTGGGTTCTCCTGAGGTTTTTTTTCTCGATTAGAGTTTTGGGTTCCTCGCCACCATTTGCATACTGTTTTTGCACTATTTGCCTGACCGGGGGGGCTGCTTTAGAGTTTTAAAGTTTTACTTAATTAATATTGCATATAGGAATTTATTATCTGTTATATTTGACCTGTGCTTCTCTCTCCTTTATCTTAAATGTGTGCTCTCACTGAGCGTGTCTGTGTGTGCGTACTTGTCTGTGTACGTACGTGTGTGTGTGTGTGTGTGTTGTGTGAGTTGTGTGTGTGTGTTTGTGTGCGTACTTGTCTGTGTACGTACGTGTGTGTGTGTTGTGTGTGTGTGCGTGCGCATCCGTGTGTGTGTGTGTGTGTGTGTGTGTGTGTGTGTCTCTATGTCTATGTGTGTTAGTACGTGTGCATATTGTGTGTGTGGAGTGTTTTGTATGTGGGTATGTCTGTCTTCTGTGTTTTCAACCTTTTCTTGTTTCTGCATGTACAACTTTAATTATTTTGCTTATAGTCAATATGTCTCATGTACAGCTGCTTTGTAACAATGAAAATTGTAAAAGCGCTAT
This sequence comes from Triplophysa rosa, assembly GCF_024868665.1. Lineage (NCBI taxonomy): Eukaryota > Metazoa > Chordata > Actinopteri > Cypriniformes > Nemacheilidae > Triplophysa > Triplophysa rosa. Next base: position 960,389 of record NC_079909.1, on the reverse strand, counting down.
ATAAATAAAGTTGAGTTGAGTTGAGTTGTAGCAACGGGTCTTGAATGAAATCCCTGGTGATTGCTGAGGTGGTTGCTGTGGTGGTGAGGTCTCCCGCTAGTGAGATGAAGGCCGAAGTGGTGGAGGCTCGAGCCCATGCAGGTGAAGGATGGATTCTTTTGATGATTCAGGAAATGAGGTTTCGATGGGCTTCCCTGATGATGGAGCGATCTGACTTGATGTAGCTCTTGAAAGCTTCCGATGTCCAGCGCCCTAGTGCTTGAATTTGAGACTGCGAGGGGCCTTTTTGGGCGGCTGTGGTTGCTGCGCCTATGTGGAAGGAGTGGCCGGAAAAGTGGTCTGCGGGGATGCCGGACAGGAGCAGGACGGCTTTGAGGTGCTTTTGGAACCAGAAACGTGTAGCTGGGCGGTTGGATTCGTCGACGAAGAGAGGATCCAATGTGGTTTTGGTTTGGGATTTCCTGAAGTGAAGGTAGGCTAGGAGGGTCTGATAAGGTTGAATCGGTGACTGAAGGTTGAAAATATAGACGAAATGGCCTCTCCTGGTTTGGTCAGTCTTGCTTTGCTTGATGGAGTATGACATTGTCTCTGGATCGAGTGGAGATTTCCGAGGATCTTAGAAAACCGAAGAATGCCTGGATTAACATGGCGAGTGTGCGGGCGACGTACCTGGAGTGGTATCCTTTGCGGAGGGTAGAGGTGCATTTGGTTAGTATTTCCGAGGTTATGGGTTGCCTGGCATCTGGACGGGTGGGCTGGGTTCTCTGGATGCTCTTGATGATCATAGATGTTTGTGAGCTTGCTATGGCTGGTGATTGAGAGTTGAATATGAGTTTATGGAAGAATGGACTCCGCTCAGGTATCCTTAATTGAGCTGGCCTGAAGGTTTATTGAAATGTTGAGGAATGAGATGAATGAGGTGATGGTGATGAGAGAAATCGGGAAAGGGGATGTTGTACCCCTAGTGAAAAGACCAGAAACTTTTACATGCGGTGAGATATGCTTGGAGGGTCCTAGAGGGGATGGCCTGAATGATGGAGCTGAGAGAGGCATCGAGGAGGGTTTTCAGGGGAAGGTTTATTGGAAGATCAGCTCTGATAGGGAGGTACCAGTTCGGGCACCAGCAGCTTGAACTTCTGCCAGAATCTGTGATCTTATAGTTCTTGAGACGGGAGGCGGTTCCATGCCAGTGCGTTGGCTGGCATGGGCATCGCTGATGCTGTGGCCAAAGAGAATTGCGGACGGGCCTGTGGAAAAGAGAGAAGGGAGGGAATGGCAGCCGCTTGGGCGGCTAGCGGAGGCACGCTCGCGCTAGCAGCGGCTTCTTAAGTGGCTGCGTAAGGTCTGGGGACCGGCGCCTGAGTCGCTAGCGGAGGCAGCCTCACGCTAGTGGTCAAGAGCCTGGGGCGGGGAAGGGGTATGAGTGAGCCGTGGCTCCGGGTGGTAGCAAGCTAGTGTAGCTTGGGTGGTTAGCAGTGACAGCTACTGATGGGGCGTTGGCGGGAGCCGTGCGCTGCAATGCGGCTGGAGGGATGAGCTGCTGGAATCTCTCGACTGGGTGGTCCATGGCGTCCTAGGAATCCGTGGTGCTACCCATGCTGGCTGGTGGCTTGCTTGCGCTGCTGAGGTGGCTTGAGGTGGCCTGCTGCTGCTACCTGACGATCGTAGGCTCTTTCTCGTGAGCAGGGGTTTGAACTGGACATGTTGTGGTCGAATGTCATCTTGTGTAGCCGGAATATGATACTGAAAAGTCTGGGGATTGTTCGCTTCTGTCTGGGGACTGCCCGAGAGCCCATATGACCTGCAGGTATGCGACGATGTTTAGTTTCGTATGGCGAGTTTGTGAGCGTATATATGTCTCTGACACCTCAGTGAACGCACAAGGTCTGTTTGCAAAGGTTAAAACAATAGTTGCAAGTTTACATCGATAGTGATAAAGTCTTGTGTAGGTGATACCTGTGCTTGAAGAAGGAGTTATTCCAGTGTGTGCATGATGCTTAGCTTTATGTGCGAGCAGGGAGACGCTGAGAGTGAGCAAGTTACCGTATGATACGGAAAAAAGTTTTAGTTAACCAACAATCCCTTTCGGAAGTGCCGATTATGTTACTAATCTCTGGAATTTTACGTTGTTTGACTGTCGTTCGTTGAACAGCACGGGCGCCGAGGAGGTGCACCCGTGCTGGCCATCGATACACCATTCTTGAGTGCAGCAGTGGCAACGGCATGACAGTGGATAGCGCAAAATGTAATTTCAAGTAAAAAGATTGTACTCACCCAGCTTCTTGCGCAACAGCGAGTTCGGCGGTTCAAACACTAGTAAAGTCCGTTTTTTACATCGTACATTGTGAGGTAACTGAAATGAGTCATAGAATTTGGGGTTGATTAGAGTGACTGCATGGAACGACAGAATGAATTGTTTCACCCAAGATGATTGTTTTTCTTTGCAGAAGATGGGTGTACAGCCATTGTAACGTTAACATGTTGGCATTAGCGTATCGTTATTGGATTGGGTCGAAATACGGTGATCTTGCGAGCCTGACTAGCATATGTTTACTTGTGCCGGCGTCTGAACACTCGTGTCCCATTAGCAGTGAGCTAGCAGCGAGCCAGCGTTAGCAGCGAGCCGGCGTTTAGCAACGAGCTAGCATACTGGCAGCAATTGCATCTGGGAACGAACGAGGTGACGTGCGCGACGTAAACCAGCGGGGATACGGAATCACTTCCCGAAACTGCGAGGAAGAGGTAAGTGGAAATGTTGCTTACGGATTGAGCCTGCTGCTCGGCTGCAGCGCTTTTAAAATCCGTAGGATCCCTTGAATACCTTACGTCCTTCCTGAGTTAATGAAATCCTTTTAGAGTTTGGTTTTCGTTTGGGAATATTTATTGAAAAGCAAAAAGAACCGTGTATTGCAAACAAGCTGCTGTTTTGCGCGTGCGTCTATGAGCAATGCTGTTGTGAAACGTCCAAGACATGATTACTACTTGAAAAGATCCTCGGACATAGCATCGAACGAAACTTATCGATGCTGATCTGAAGAGATGAAGCAGGTAAGATGGTTTCCCTATTTATAAGAGTGCTTGCTTGAGCTGATAGGGTAGACGCGGTGATTACTGATGGTAGACCAGCCTGGCTGATTATATGCTCCGTCTCCTCCCGAACTTTGTTAATTAAACATCATTTGTTATCGCAGAAAGATTCAGGTTTCACAACCGCAGTCAGCACGAGTCAGAGACAGTAGTACAGTATGTTGCAATTCTGAAAAAGCTGAGTGAACATTGTGAATTCGGTACGCATTTGCAAGATGCGTTACGCGATCGTTTTGTGTGTGGGCTTAAAACGGAGTCTACGCAAAAAAGGCTACTGACTGAAGCAGCACTCACGTTTAAAAAGGCAGTAGAGATAGCAGTGTCAATGGAAACGGCTACGAGAGAATCTCAACACTTAAGCAGCTCATTGAAAGTGCATGCGCTGTCCTTGCAAGAAAAAGGATGAAATAAGTGCTACCGTTGTGGAAAGACGAACCATAACGAGAAAGACTGTTATTTCAAGGAGCAACAGTGTCACAACTGTGGTAAAAAAGGCCACATTTCCAGAGTCTGTAGGATAAAAGGGAAAGCCATGACAGAAGGGAAACAAACCAAGTCAAAAAGGGTGAAAAATGTCCAACAGAAAAGAAAAGTGCATCAGATGGATGTGAAAGACTCATCAAGTGATGACGCTATGGATACGGAGTTGCCACTGTACGCAATGACAAAAAAAGAGGAATTGTCACACATTTGTCTTAAACCAAAAGTAGAGGGAGAAATCTTGGAAATGGAATTAGACACAGGAGCAGCTGTCTCTTTAATTTCAAGAACACTGTACAATGCACAACTAGCTCACAAACCGCTGAGTACAACGGATGTAATCCTGAGAACATATACCGGAGAAGTGGTGTCACCGGTAGGGGTCATCGTAGTCAAAGTGAAGATGAACAAACAGAAAGCGAAACTACGACTGTATGTAGTAGAAGGAAATGCTCCACCATTGTTTGGCAGAGAGTGGCTTAAGAAAATCAAGTTGAACTGGCGGGAAATCAAGAGTGTGAAAAAGGACGCTCTAGAGACAGTGCTACGATAACACAAAAATGTCTTTCGAAAAGGATTGGGGGTGTGAAAAGGTATTGAAGCCACAGTGTTACTCAAGTCTCAGTCACAACCGAGATTTTGTCAAGTACGTAATGTTCCCTATGCTTTAAAACCTAAAGTCGAGACCGAAATAAAGAGGTTAGTGGAGCTTGGGGTCATTTCACCTGTAACTTGCAGCGATTGGGCCACGCCGATAGTGCCCGTTGTTAAAAGGAACGGAGACTTAAGGATTTGTGGAGATTTTAAGGTGACGGTAAACCCTAACCTTTGTGTAGAGCGCTACCCGATTCCACTAATTGAGGATTTATTCGCATCATTAGCTGGGGGTCAACGTTTTACTAAACTGGATCTCTCTAATGCATATCTACAGGTCCCTGTAGCGGAAAGTTCGCGTAGGTGTCTCACAATCACCACATCAAAAGGACTGTTTTGTTATAACCGATTACCGTTTGGGATTGCTTCGGCCCCTGCAATTTTTCAGAGGGCAATGGACCAAATATTGCAAGGCCTCCCTAACGTGCATTGTTATCTAGACGATATACTTGTGACCGGGTCAGATGATGAGCAACATCTCAAAAACGTGGACACAGTACTGAGTCGTCTGAACGAATTTGGGCTTACGGTCCAGCGCGAAAAGTGTGAATTCTTTAAAGATTCGCTGGAGTACTTGGGACATATCATTGATGCGCATGGTCTTCATAAGTCACCGGAAAAGGTCAGTGCAATCGTGGACGCACCTGTTCCAAAGGACATTACACAGTTACGTTCATTTCTGGGACTCTTGAATTACTACAGTCGTTTCATCCCAAATTTAGCATCGATGTTAGCTCCTCTCAATGCTTTGGCGTGCAAGGGAAAACAGTGGAAGTGGACGGATGAGTGTGAAGATACATTCAAAACAGCAAAAAGGTTGTTATTGTCACAGAGTGTTTTGACACACTACAACCCACAGTTACCGTTACGTCTTGCTTGTGATGCATCACCATACGGTGTTGGTGCTGTCATCTCACACGTTCTTCCGGATGGACAAGAAAAGCCAATTGCTTTTGCTTCAAGAACTTTGAGTAAAGCTGAGCAAAATTATGCCCAAATTGAAAGAGAATCTCTTAGTATTGTTTTTGGAGTATGCAAATTCTACCAATATTTGTACGGTCGAAAGTTTACATTGTTTACAGACCACCGTCCTTTGACAACCATCTTCAGTCCAACGAAAGCCACTCCATCCATGGCTGCAGTGCGGTTGCAGCGCTGGGCTTTGTTGCTGGCAGCCTATGATTATGATATCCAGTACAAAGATGGTGCACACCACTGTAATGCAGATGGATTATCCAGGTTACCGTTGCCAGCTACACCTCAAGTAAAAAGGGACCCAGCGGAGGTATTTCAGGTAAAACAGCTGGAAGCTCTACCAGTTCTGTGTGCAGACGTTCGTAAAGAGACTAGGACAGATCCTATTTTGTCTCAAGTAATCGACGTGGTAGCAAATGGAAAATTTCCACGTGTAACGGATGCAAATAGTGTGTTTGCCCCCTATGTGTACAGGAAGGATGAACTGACTGTGCAGCAAGGTTGTCTCATGTGGGGTTGGAGAGTAATCATCCCTCCCAAGCTACGATCCAGGGTACTGGCTGAACTACACACTGGACATCCAGGTGTTGTAAGAATGAAGGAGGTTAGCCGTAGCTACGTCTGGTGGCCTGGTATCGACAATCAAATTGAACAGTTAACGAAAACCTGTCAGACTTGCCTGCAGACACAGAAAGCTCCTGGTTTCTCACCTTTACACCCATGGAAATGGCCAGAATCACATTGGCAACGCATACACGTGGACTATGCAGGTCCATTCGAAGGACACATGTACCTGGTGATAGTTGATGCTCACTCCAAATGGCCTGAGGTATGTGTGATGGATTCAACTTCTTCCACCAAAACCATTCAGGTGCTGAGAACACTGTTTAGTCGTTATGGACTTCCAGAAGTCTTGGTCAGCGATAACGGACCTCAGTTCACCTCCGAGGAGTTTCAGACATTTCTCAAGATCAACGTTGTGAAACACACACGTTCAGCACCCTTCCATCCAGCTACAAATGGCTTGGCGGAACGCATGGTACAGACAGTAAAGCGTGCACTACGTTGTTCAAAAGGATCGATGTCTATTCAAAAAAAAGGCTGGACACCTTTCTGTTGGCGTATCGAAACACACCACACGCCACAACAAAAGAATCCCCTGCCACCTTGTTTCTGCATCGTAGACTGCGCTCTCGCTTTGATTTGTTGAAGCCTAATGTCGCCTCTGTGGTTTCAAAAGCTCAAGACAAACTGTGCCAGTGACGTCACATTCATGCCAAAGAAAGAACATTTGAAAAAGGTGACAACGTAGTAGTTCGTGATTACTGACGGGGAAAGAAGTGGATGCCTGGTGTAGTGTTAGCAAAAACCGGTCCAGTGTCATATACTGTTGATGTGGGACTTTCTGTTCACTGGAGACGTCATGTTGAACAGATTTTGGCACATCAGGATGTTAGTGACAATGGAGATGAGACTGGTCCAGAGACTAGTGATGTGCCTGAGAGGAATATGTCAGATCGGTGTGAACACGCAATGTCTGGAGAGACATCTGATTCTATTCCAACAGGACTAGCACAATCTAAGGACTCAGCCACTAGCGTCACCGAGGTTGTGTTACACACTCCACACAAAGAGATTAAGCGTTATCCAGAACGTACTATTAAACCTCCTGTACGGTTTAGTCCTTAAAGTTTACTTTAAATGCTTTGAGCCTGTTCTGTTGTCTACATGTTGATAGTAATGTTGTTTACATTAATTTAAAAGGAAAGAATCCAACAAGGTTTAGTTTACAATTCTAATGTTTATTCACAGTTCAGTATTTTTGAATATTACAATAGGCATGACATGTAAGGGAATTATTCTATGGTGTTATGTGTTTACATATTGTCAAAGAGAAAAAAAAAGTGATTCATGTGTATTCATGTTTAAATGTATGTATACAATTACACTAAGGGGGGAGGAATATGTGATGTATGCATATATGTAGTGTATGTGCAGCGCACTAGAGGGCGCTCATTGTTCCTACTGTGCTTTTTGGTAAGGCTAGTAGTGAAGTAGAAAAAGACAGAAGCTTAAGTAAAGCAAAGTGAGTTAACAGCATCCGTCTCCGTGTTTCTTTATGTTATATAAAAAAGACTTAAGATATAACAATGAACACACACACACACACACACACACACACACACACACACACACAGCACTCGTGGGAGAACACCGCCACCCCAAACTCCGCCCTGCCTTCGGCGCTCAGCTCCTGTAACAAAATGGATGGAAATATGTTTGGTACAAGTTTCAATAAGGCTGCAGGCACTCTGCAATCCCTGTACACTGCAATGCAGTATAGCAAGCAGGCGCTCTCTTTGCTCACAACGCTGTACCTTCACACAAGAATATGAAACAATACAACAAACAAAAATAGAAACAATATAACAAACACAAATAAATTAAACATGCAACTACAGAAGCACCATCAGGGCTAGCCAATGTAGTAAGGCACAGCTGTTTAATTTGAGTAAAACAAAAGGAAAAACATGAAAACATTAGTGCCAAACCAAACAATATAAATGAAAAGAATAAATTCCAAACAAAACAAAGGGTAAAGCAGAATTAAAACTAAAATAAAGTACAGCAACAGCACCACCGGATAACTCCCACATAGCTCAGGAAATAATCGCTGGTAGAGATGCGACCAATCTGTCGGTAATGCAATTAATATTTAGACGAATTGGACAAAATTACAACATCCTTATACGAATTTAAAAGTACCCACCATCAAGGTAGAATCTTATCAACCCTAACCAAACAGGGAAACAACCAACAGATGGATACACTGGGCGGTTGCGGCCTGTTCAAACCGTCTGTAGGCGGAGTTCATTCAGGAGGACAGGGACCGTAAGATACAATCAATAAGTCTTAAATGAAATTAGCGTTAGCGGCTTATTATAAGTGGCTAACAGGGACGAGGTTTAACCCACGTACCGTACGCATCAGATTTCGTATCCCAGCCAATCGGGTAACCACACAAACGTGTAGAGGACAGCTCGTTCCGTTTGCTGGGAGACACAGCCAGCCCCAAAGTGTCCGTAATATTGACAACCACACAGGCTCGACTCAGCTCACTCAAGCTTCAGCCTGTAAACAACAAAACCCGTATAGTGTCACCACGAGCATAATCTTACATCAAAACACCACAAGGTTTTTCCTCACGTGCTGCTCTACCGGCCGACCGGATATGACACCGATGCCAAGGGGCGTGACTCATGACGCCAAACCACTTCACTACCGGCTCTATATCTACACCCCTCTGTCGCATGATAGGATGGTCAATAATCACAACCCCACCAATCACCACTACGAGGGAAGAACTATTGGTTCTATGACATTACTAAGGTTGCTCGATGAATCATAGTATACTCACTTGAAAAGAGAAACAGTTAGCACAAGACAAACTAGAGGCAAGATGATATTCCACAGTGTAAACAGAAAGCAAGCTAACACGCTATTGCTATGCTAACGGCGTTAAGTTAACTATCAATTTTGGTTTAGTATCTTCAAGTAAATAACAAGAACAGGGTTATTTAGATATCAGGATAAGTTAGCAACGACAATGATAAGTAACGATAATAAAATAATAAAATACACTAATATTAGAGCGAAGTGTAAGTGCAGGGATACAAACAAACCGCTGGCAGCGATGCAGACAGGAACCGTATTTCTCCAGTGGCTAGACATTTCAACAAGATGGGACATAGTATCAAACAATTGGAATGTATAGGTGTAGAATTCATAATATCACGTAGAGGTGGAAATACGAATAAAGAATTTTTGAAACGAGAAGCATTTTGGATTCATAAACTAAATTCTTTAACTCCTACCGGTATGAATGAAGAACTAGATATTACGGTCTTCCTTTAATGGTTCCTCTTTAATGATGAGGTAATTTTGATAAAGATTTTGATGTATAATGTGAAGTGTATCGATTATTTATGATGATGTAATTCAGATGTTCTAAATCGATGACCTCTTCATATAATTATTTAATTGTAAATTTTCTGTAACACATAATTGGGAATTATTTGTTTGTTTTTCCTTACTGCTTTATAGTTATGTTGTGGCAGAGTTTATTTATTTATTTTTTGTAATAACTTGTTTCTTCCTCTTTGTCATTATTGTTATTTTTTGAGATATAGTTTTGGGTTTTTTTCTTTTGGTTTGAATTTGGATGTGAGATGGTGTTGATTATGTTGAATTTGAGTGATGTATGAATTTAAGTCGTTATCGAATTATATTGTTAAGTGTTAAACAATTGGGATACACAGGTGTGGACAATGATGATAATGATGACATAAATTTAAATGTAGACGTGGTAACTAAATGGCTAAACACACTGTAGAAGGCATTAGCCGAAACGTTTGTGTTATCTTGCCTCCCATCATGGAATAAAAGTAATTAATATAATACTTCTTTTTGAGTGTGAATCACTGTGTATAAGTAACATTTAAAATATAGACATTTGAAAAATAACTTTTTAATATGAAACAGAAAGCACCAGTAGGTGGCGACAGGTCACTGAACTCTGAACTCTCTTTATACTTTTTATATAAGGTAATATAACGAGATAACAACCAGCTACTTATTGATATGGTGTTTACATGCTACGTGACCTTATAACAATATTTCCATATTACAAAACTTGGACCGAGTTTTCGGCACTATACACGATTTACGATAAATAAACAATTATTTTTTATTAATTAGTGTTTGTGTAATAAAATAAAAAGTAAAAATGTAAATTAATAAAAAATAATACAAAAAAATAATAAAATGTTTTAAAAAATAAACCCAGAAGTGCTTCTGGCCCAGGCAGCGTTGTTGTTTACGTCTTTGAGGCGGCAAGCGTGAGCCCAGCGGACATTCTGTGGACACATCGCCTCTGATTTGTTCTGTGGTCAAGTACTCTTTTAATCTATTTTATTTTAATTTTAAAATGCATTACACCCATAAAAGAACCATTGACAAGCAGAGGTATTAAGAAAATCTTGAATTACTGAAAAAGGACACATAGTTTGAGGAAACAGTTCTTTACCTCAGGCATGACAATTTTAACTGCATAACGGACACTTAAAACCCAATCAATTATCATTAAATGGACGGGCTGTATTTTCCAGTAAATCTTCAACAATTATTACCGTTAATGTAACATTAGTATCTGTGGGACCTCATTTGTACGTTTGCGCTAATGGACGGAAGCAAATCCCCGGGGGCACCATACCGTACACCAGTGGTTCTCAACTCTGGCCCGCGAGATCCATTTTCCTGCCGAGTTTAGCCCCAACTCTGATAAAACATCTGAAGAAGCTAATCAGCGACTTCATAAACAGACTCGCTCAACTTGAATTAGCTCAACTAATTTACTTGTTTGTTTACTTTATTTTGACAGTTTTAATCATAATGGAGTGCGCGTCCCGTCCCGTCCCGTCACCTCAACTCAACTATATTTATATAGCGCTTTTTACAATTTTCATTGTTACAAAGCAGCTGTACATGAGACATATTGACTATAAGCAAAACAATTAAAGTTGTACCTGTAAAAACAAGAAAAAGGTGAAAACACAGAAGACAGACATACCCACATACAAAACACTCCACACACACAATATGCACACGTACTAACACACATAGACATACACACACAAACGGACGCACAGACATACGGACGCGTGTGCACACACACACAGACACGCACGCACAGTGAAAGCAAACATTTAAGATAAAGGAGAGAGAAGCACAGGTCAAATATAACAGACTATAAATTCTTATATGAATTCCTATCCCGGCCAGACAAATAGTGCAAAAGAACAGTATGCAAACGGTGGTGAGGAAAAAAAACCACAGGAGAACCCAGGCCCAACCAGGGGATTCCAGTTCCCCTATGGCAAAAGCTGCTGCCTCTGCACAAGCTCCAGAGAGCTTGCACAACAAGGCTAAATAAAAATAAATAAATTTACTAATAAGGTAAATTATAGTTTTAAGATTATCATTAATAATCTAATAGCATTTGAAATGTTGTAGTGAAAACGTATCAAGTCACAGCGTCCTTCTTTATCCAGCTCTGTCATCTCAGCTCTTGTCAGGTCGCCGCTTTCCATTCTCCGCTCTACCATCAGGTCTGGCCATGAACTGCATCCTGCTCACTGTGGTAACCTTGGAACAATGAGACAAGACTGGCTGAGTAGAGTACTGTTCTGCACTCTTTGATGCAACAAGTACATCAGTTGTGTTCCTGGTTCCGGTTTATCTAACTAATGCAGCCTAAACCTGTTAACATAAACCCCCATAAAACATTAGTCCTCTGTTGGCATAAGTAGAACAGTCTCTGATATAGGTCTGAGGAATGTTTTGATTATCCCATCTCTCGCAACTCTTAGTTCAACTGTTCTCACTTTTCCATCACTGCTGGTGAAAATCTTAGTTACTAGAGCCATGGGACATTCATTGCGCTTGACTTGAGCATCCTTAAGAAGGACCACATCGCCCTCTCTTAGGTATCTCCGTTCCTCTTGCCATTTACTACGACTTTGAAGCGTTGCGAGGTATTCTCGCCTCCATCTGCTCCAGAAAGTGTTATCAAGGTGCTGCACCCGTCTCCATTGCTGTCTGTGGAGATTGGTTTCCTTGAAGTCGCCTTGAGGTGTGAATGATCCTTTTGAGTTAGAAGCATATTTGGAGTCAACAAGAAAGGTGAGTCTGGGTCTGTAGAAATAGGAACAAGTGGTCTTGAATTGACAATTCCTGTAACCTCTGCCATCAGAGTGGACAACACTTCGTGTGTCAAGCAGGAAGGATTGATCTGCTGGAGCATGGAATCCAGTATGCGCCTGGAGACTCCAATCATTCGCTCCCAGGCTCCTCCCATGTTGGATGCATGAGGTGGATTGAAGACCCATGAACAACCTTCACCACCCAGGTACCTCCTCACATTAGGCTGTTGAGAATCGGTTAACACAATCTCCAGCTCCTTGCAGGCTCCTATGAAATTGGTCCCACAGTCTGAACGAATTTGCTTTGCGGGCCCTCGCAGAGCAAATAACCTTCTCAAGGCATTTATAAAGGTGGATTAATCCATGCAATCAATCAGCTCGATGTGTATGGCACGAGTACTCATACAAGTGAAAAGAACAACCCATCTTTTGTTCTGTGCTTGGCCTCCTCTTGTGCGTCTCGCAACGACTGTCCAAGGTCCGAAAACATCAAGCCCAACATATGTAAAAGGGGGCTCAGTACTCAGGCGATCGCTGGGTAAGTCCGCCATCTTCTGCTCAGCTGTTTTTCCACGAAGCTTGTTGCATATAACACACTTGTACAGAATGCTGTTAATGAGCTTCTTGACTCCGACAATCCAGTACCCTTCGTTGCGGATAGAGGATTCAGTGAACACACGACCCTGATGCTTGACTCGTTCATGGTAATGCTTCACCAGTAGTTTTGCAGTGTAACTGCATCCTGGAATGATCAAAGGAAACTTCTCTTTGAGATCCAGAATTGCATTCTTAAGTCGACCTCCTATCCTAAGAAGGCCACTACCATCTAACATACAGGTTCAGTTTTCTCAGGACACTGCCTCCCAGAATGTCGTTTCCTTTGGCAATGCAGGTAAGTTCCTCTTGGTAAGCTCTCTTTTGCACGCTCTTGATTACAACTTCCTCTGCTTGTAACAACTCTTCCATGGTACGAGGCTTAGCACAATAGTGCCATGATCTGCAGGTTTTCTCTCTATCATCAGATGACTTGTAAGTCCGGGCGACGTGTATGTGAGAAGCTATGGCTCTGACTAACGACCTCCAAGAAGAGAATCACTCGAAACGTCGACATTCAAGATGAGAATCATCAGTAGATAGGACAGTGACAAGAGGACGAACTTCTGCGTCCACTTCTGGTCCGATGAGGTTGAATTTTTTCTCTTCAAGTGGTGGATTCTGATCCACTTGCCTCAGGAAGGTAGGTCCTGTAAGCCAGGTAGCCATGTTCAACAGTGCTGCTGAAACGGATCTAGTGGCATGGTATGCTGGGTTATGCTTTGTAGAGACGTAGTGCCATTGTTCAGGGCTTGACACTTTGCGGATACGCTGCACTCTGTTTGCTACATATATGTAGAAGCCCCTTGTTTGGTTATAGATGTATCCTAGGACAACTCTGTTATCTGTATAAAACTTCACAGCATCCAAAGGGAAGTCCAGCTCATTCATGATTGTCTCTGTTAGCTCTGCAGCTAGAACCGCAGCTCCTAACTCCAACCTGGGAATTGTATGAGCAGCTTGTGGAGCCAACTTCGCTTTCCCTAGGACAAACCCAGTGTGACACAATCCTTCTTCATTGATTACACAAAGATATGCCACTGCTGCTATCGCTCTGACAGAAGCATCCGAGAAAATGTGAAGTTCCTTTCTCAGAGCTGTAGATAAGGTAGTATGGACGTATTCCATGTTTCTTCCTTTTCTTCTTGGAGAGGAGAGTCCCAGTCAAGAGCCTCGCCTGAAAGTTCCCGTAACAAGAATTTCCCTTCAATGATGATAGGGGCAACGAAACCAAGTGGGTCGAAGAGGCTGTTGACAGTAGTGAGTATTCCTCTAAGAGTAAAGGGTTTCTTGATATCGTTAGCATAAAAGGTGAATATGTCTCTCTTCACATCCCAGCTAAGTCCGAGACTACGTTGGATGGGCGTAGGGTCAGCCTCCAAGTTGAGATCCTTGAGTCCCTTAGCATGATCGTCAATCGGGAAGGCGTCCATTACTTCCTTGCTATTAGAAGCAAACTTGTGCAGTCTCAAATTCGAAGTAGCTAGCATCTCCTTCGTACGTGTCAACAGGTCGATTGCTTCCGCTGCTGTAGACGTTGACAAGAGTCCATCATCGACATAGAACTCTCTCTCTACGAAGTGCTTGGCGTCTGGTCCACACTCCTCTTCACCGTAAGCCGCTGCTTGTCGGAGACCACGAATGGCTACAGCAGGAGATGGACTATTTCCGAACACGTGTACCTTCATGCGGTATTCGATGATCTCTTGGCTGGTGTCATTTTCCTTGAACCAGAGGAAACGAAGGAAATCTCTTGGCTGGTGTCATTTTCCTTGAACCAGAGGAAACGAAGGAAATCTCTATCTTCCTTTTTCACGATGAAGTTGTGAAACATCTGTTCGATGTCTGCAGTTACCGCCACCAACTCCTTTCTGAAACGCAGCAAGACTCCCAAGAGGCTATTATTTAAGTCTGGACCAGAGAGAAGAACATCGTTCAAAGAGATACCATGCTTTTTTGCGCTGGAGTCAAAGATGACTCTGATCTGGCCAGGCTTCTGTGGGTGGTACACTCCAAAGGTAGGTAAATACCAGCATTCCTGACCTTGTCGAAGAGGAGGGGCTACCTCAGCATGATCATGATCAAAGATGTTTTGCATGAAGGTAACGAAATGCGACTTCATCTCAGGTTTTTTCTCCAGTGTGCGCAGAATTGAAGATAGGCGTGTTAATGCCTGGTCTCGATTATTAGGGAGTCGCTGCACTGCTTCGGGAGTCGGTATTTTGGCTCTGTCTTCCGGCATATTGTTGCGCTCAATCAAAGTTGGCAATTTCACCTTTGTTGCTCCATCTAAAGATTCTATGACTAACCCTGTGGCTCTCCTTCCTTCCGTCTCTGTCACACCTGCGCAGGTACGTAGGGTGTATGTAGAGCTTTCTCCTTTGACATGCTGCAAGTCGAAGAATTTGGTTCTAGCAAGCGATCTATTGCTCTGGTCGTCCAGAATCACATACAGCTTGACCACTTCTTGAGGACGACCTTCTGGGTAAACTTTGGCTAAGCAGATCTTAGAGCAGGACCGTGCGATTGTGCCATAACCACAGACCTCCATGCATTTAGAAGTGACGGCCGATTGAGGCGTGTCTATCTCTCCCTCCCCGCCATGCTCAAATAGATTTGAAGACGGCGGTCCTGGGTGAAGCGCTGCAACATGAGCATCACTGCCACATTCTTTACACTTGATAGCTGCCTTGCAGTCCCTGGCCAGATGAGTGGTAGTAGCACAGCGCCTGTAACAGACTCATTTTTCCCTTAAGAAAGTCCTGCGCTCATCCAAGGATTTGTTCCTAAACCCTCTGCAACGTTTGAGAGGGTGGGGCTTCTTATGAATAGGACAGGCTTTATCCACATCATCCCACTCGCGGTTTGAGCTGCTTGTCTGACTCATGGCGTTTGACGACACCTCCGTCTCGAGGGTGTAGACAGGGCTTCTCATTTGCCTGTTAACCGGCTGTTCCAGTTTCGACACAGTATTGATTCCCGTAGACAGAGTAAAACTCGGATTGTTGCGTGCTTGAGCTTCTTTGCAGACAAAATTACAGAAGAATGAGAATGGAGGGAAGGCGACTTGATGTACTATCTTATACTGTGAGCCTTGAGTCATCCACTTTTCTTGAAGACTGTAAGGTAACTTATCTACTATGGGAGCTACTCCTCGCGCTGTGTCAAGATAAGTAAGTCCATGTAAGTAGCCTTCGTTTTTCGCAGACTCCACTTCTTCCAGAAGATCTCCGAGCTCTCGAAGCTTTTTGGTGTCCTTGCTGCTGATCCTTGGAAAGCCGTTGATCTTGTCGAAGAGCGCTTTCTCGATAATTTCCGGTGAACCGTAACAATCCTCCAAGCTCTCCCAAGCCTTCTGCAAACCTATATCTGGATTACCTGTATGCACAGCTCTGATCCTCCGCACATAATGTGAAGACTGTTCCCCTAACCATTTAGAAAGAAGGTCTAACTGTTCAGTGGCTGACTAATGCAAACCCTCGATGGCGTTAGCAAAAGATGACCTCCACGCCCAATAATTCTCAGGACGATCATCAAACTTGGAAAGACCTGATTTAACGAGCTCTCTGCGCGCTAAGTACCTGGCGATCTCACTCACATTAGCGTCGTTGTGAAACGATGGTTGAGGTATTGTCTTACATGGTGAAGAAGTGAACGGTGGTGCTTGGAATTTATGGCTAGTAGTTCGCACTGATCTCTGAGGCTGCTGCAAAGTACTCTTCGTATCAGGTTTATCGTAAGAATCTCTGCCATCCCATGCAGTAAAGTGATGCTGTCTTGGAGGAGTTTCAGACTTCAGTACGTCGACAATGGGCTCTAGAGGTGACTGGTATAGTTTGTCTCCAACAGGTGGTGATAACTCCACTTGAGGCTGACTCATGACGTAGTCGCGAGTGCGATCAGAAACCTCTCTCACATCAGAAATCCTTTCTCCGAGCTCACTTTCTGCTGCTGCTTCCAGTACCTTTGCCTCAGCGAGGGCTGCTGCCACCTCACTCTCATTCTTTAGCACAGATAGCGATGCCGCCATGCGAGCCTCCGTCACTTTCAATTGAGCCTTTTCAATCAAGATCTCAGATTCCTTTTTAAGATATTCAGCCTTAGCCCTTGCAGCTTCCAACTTAGCACGAGCCTTGGTAGCAGCGATGCTAGCTGATGAGCTTCTAGATCTATTAGTCGAAGCAGAGGCTATAGATCTAGAAATGTAAAGAGAAGATACAGAGCTTCTCTGCCAACCGCATGGAAAGAAACCGGAACTCTGCGGTTACTTCCTAGTTAACCTCTAACCCGAGAGTCACATGACTTAAACAGCCACTTACAAATTAGCTCACAGTTATCGATGTACTTTGTAGTTACACCAAACTGCCATAAGGTGGTGCTAAAAAATAATAAACAAATCTTTGACATGACAGTGTGTCTGCCTCCTGGACAGTGCAGGGAAGACTATTCCAAAGTTAAGGCGCTAGATAGGAAAAGGATCTACCACCTGCACTTGATTTTAAAATTCTAGGTATTACCAACTGACAGGACGCCTGAGAGCGTAATGCACGTGAAGGACTGTAATACAAAAGGAGTTCATTCAAGTACTGAGGAGCTAAACCATGCAGGGCTTTATAGGTAATAAGCAAGATTTTACGTATGGCAGTTTTCGGTCCAATAAGTAACACTTCTGTTTGGTCCGAGTTCAGTAATAAAAAGTTGTTACTCATCCAGTTTTTTATATCGACTATGCATTCCATTATTCGATGGAACTGCTGTGTTTCATGAGGCTTCGAGGAAATATAAAGTTGAGTATCATCAGCATAACAGTGAAAGCTAACTCCGTGTCACTTTATTATATCTCCTAGTGGTAGCATGTATAATGCGAAGAGCAGACGCCCTAAGACTGAGCCCTGTGGTACACCGTACTCGACTTGCGATTTGCGTGACACCTCATTGTTTATTGCTACAAATTGAAAATGGTCAAATAAATAAGATTTAAACCATTTCAAAGCTATTCCCTTAAATCTACCTCAGTTGGTGATATGATTTGACTAAAACCGCCCAAATGTATACGCAAGTAAGGTGGGCGTACCTGTCCAAAGTATAATTGCTTTGGAACCTGATGTTCCGAATATGGTAAGAGGCGTTACATTTCTGTCACACGCTTGCAGTATTTGACCAATCACTACCCACTGGTAAACTGGCCAACCATAGCACATCTCGCTTTTCAGAGCGATGAGCTTTGTAA
This sequence comes from Triplophysa rosa, assembly GCF_024868665.1. Taxonomy (NCBI): domain Eukaryota; kingdom Metazoa; phylum Chordata; class Actinopteri; order Cypriniformes; family Nemacheilidae; genus Triplophysa; species Triplophysa rosa. The sequence continues at coordinate 942,608 of NC_079909.1, read as the reverse complement.
AAATTCTCCGTGTTTCAGAGAGGCGAGGCAAAGAGGAGATACAAACATACAGTGGAAAACACAGCGTTTTTTAACTTAAATCGTGTATACACATTGCATTACATCTTAAACAAATGAGAATATTCGTTTTAGCTGTTTCATATGACCCCTTTTACCTGTAAAGTCTGAAGGAGACTAACAGGGAATCATAGCAGCACTGTTTGGATTAAACAACTACAGAGTTCAAATACTGCAGTGTTTCATGCGTGAGAGAGCACGGACCTGACCAACACACGCAACACCTTTTTATTACTATGTTTGGATCACTATGTTGTGTCTTTTTTTATTGACAAATGTATATCAATGTAAATGCAACTTTGTCAAAAACTACAGAAAAGTGTAGTTATAGGGGCGGTTTCCCAGACAGGGTTTAAACCTAGTCTCAGACTAATTTAAATGTGAGAGATGCCTTGATCGAAAACAACTTGCACTGACATACTGTATCTTAAAATATACCACTGTCATTGTTTTGTCTCAAGATGCACACAGTAATATTTTTTTTGTAAAGTATGTTTTTTAAAACAACTTAATTATCCTAATTTAACTAAGGCCTAGTCCTGGTTTAAGATAATCCTTGTCTGGGAAACCGCCTCTTAATGTTTAAGGATAAATGCCACACTATTTTGCACAGTTAATGTATTTATTTGGCATTAAATCTGCTCTTTCTGCACATTGCTATTTTAAAATACTCATACTTTTAAATAATTTGCAATGTGAATGAACGTATAATTAATTTAAAACCCACAGAGAACATTTAAAAATCATTGTATGGTGTAATTTTATTGTCGTTAAAATGTATGAAATATAATCTATGAAAGCGATGGACTGCTGCATGGTGCACACAACGGCTTTATTATTCAGCAGATGACTACATGTTTATAAAATATATTAGGAGTACTTATGCCAATTTAAGATCTGTCATAAAAACCCACATTTAAGCATGTTAACATCACAAACTGGATGTATTGTTTTTAATTAAGTGACCGCCCTAAAATAGAAATAATCTACCATGATCTCTGCATGTATGATCTCAGCTTTCCTGTGGCTCAGTGGTTAGAACATGGCGCTAGCAACGGCAAGGTCATGGGTTCGACATACTCCGATAGAAATGTATAGTACAATGCAACGCAAGTCGCTTTGGATAAAAGCGTCTGCCAAATGTGTAAATGTAAAATGTAGATACGCTGAACACTGTTACCGGAAATGACTGAGCTGCATCGAGGAGAACGCCGAAGACTACGTGCAAGTAGTCCATACATCTAGAAATGCTTATTTGAAATCAACATTTAGAATGGTCTCAATTTTTTCCACGGCTGTAGTTCATGAAGATTATATTTCTCTAAATGAGACTTCAGTTGTGCAGCATCTACCTCTAAGTATTTTAGCTAGAAAAACGATTTGTCTAAAGTTCCCAGGACTGTGTTATCTGGGGTTATGACAGAGCTGCCAGCTGGTGCTGCTAAACTCATTGATAGCTCGATTGAAATAAAATTACAATTCAGACATTGCATGCAAAAGATTATTTTACAGGATTATATCATATCAAAGACCAAAGTCAAATAAGGCAAAATGTAATCTGTGGCATAGTTTATTCACTCGATCATGAAGCACCGCATTGATGAATAAATTGTGTGATTTCAGAGCAATTAAACCTAAAAACTGGCACCTCTAATATGACATTGGCAACAAAGGAAGATCTAAAAAAAATAGTTTATTATTAGTAACAACCCAACTACACCAAACCCTTTAATTGAATGTACAGCAGTTTATCAAATACTTACTGTATATTACAAAGTGAAAAGCTTTTATTAGTACAACTGGGATTCATTTCTAAATTGTGCCTCAAATAGGGCGATACACTAAGCCAGTAAAGAAATTCATGTTCATGTAATTCTTTCAAAATCTACACTCAAACTTACACTCCACATATTCAAAGACCAGTTATAGTTTCCAAGTAAAATTAAGACCATGACAAATCACATAAAATGTAATCAATAAACAAAAGAAAACAGATTCACAACAAAGCTGCTGATGTGACTGCACTATACAGCTCATAGATGTTTATTGTTACTTCTTTTCCTTCTTCTTGTCCTACAAAAAAAATAAGAATCATAGAAATATAAAAACGTGAGTCATTCATTCAATGCAGGGACATGACAGTGTGCTCCACATACCTTTTCATTCAAGGCAAGGATTATAAGAAGTTTTCTGAAGATGGCCACAAAGTCCATGAAGAGATCCACACAATGCCTTGATAGGACACAAATAAGCAAAATTACAATGCCAGGACCAATGGAAGATTTTGGAAGGTTTTTTTTACTTCATTTAATTTAATTTGTATAATTTAAATGGTACAAAAACATATGATTATTGAGGGTATGCATGTGACGTCAGCACATACTGAAATCAAGAGAATCATGCCCACTGAGGAGCAGAAAGACTGAATGCAGCAGTGTTTACAGCTACTGTATGTTTTAAAGTACACATCACATGCTCTGATGAAAATTGCATGACTGAACCGTTTGTAATGCAACCTTGCCAAATAAAAGTGTTTACATCTGTTTGCATGCATGCCCAGTGTGTCTGAATGGTCATGTCACAGGGATTTTTAAAACGTCGTTTTCGTATGACAACGGCCTAATGTAATCACCTTATGACACAGGGTGATGTGGCTGCCGACATTGAAATCAGGTTCAAAATAAACATCAGGAAACCCAATTCGGTGCAAGATTTCAATGTCCAAGGACAGCTGGCTCATAGGCAAGCGGCGAGGATCACTGTCGAGTCCAACTGCTTTTAATTTCAGCAATGAAAATCTCTATTAGAGAAGATTAGGGGTGTAACGATACACTCAGCTCATGATTCGGTACATATCTCGATGCTGGGTTCACGATACGATACACATCACAATATTTTAAAAATGAAACCATTAATTTTTTTAAAAATGAACAACTTCAGTAACTTTTTTTGTTGCACATACAACTTAATAAAGAATTTTAACTTTTTAAGGCCTAACTTAACCTTCTGTACTGCAGGTTTGCACATCATTTTAGTTTTTGTCTAGTTTTAGTCGACAAAATCTACATTAAATTTAGTCTAGTAAAATCTAACTGGTTTAACTAATTTAATTGGTGTAATTATTACAATTCTTCAATCATGCAAATCACATACTTGGTTCGATCTTTAGCATGTCATTCAATCTTTTAATGTGCAGTACGACTCACTTCATCGCTCCTCTGATCGGAACAGCGCTGGTTTCTTTTGGCTTACTTTATGTTGCATATCACGTTATGCAGCAGCTCACATTAGCGGATAAATTAACATTGGCATTTAAACACGTTTGTGCTGCCTTTGTAATGAGTTTCAGGGTGACTCTCCTGCAGTCACGCTTCAAGTTTGCTGTGTTTTAACGGCGATTGTGAAGGAAAATTTGATGCTTTGTAAACCACTTGGAGACACAGATTGTGTCTTGTGCTTCTCTCTCTACCGCATATGTGAGATAAGCACACATGACGCGCTGGTGCAGAGTAGGTAGCGTCTTGACCGCTGAACGAATAGAATTAAACATATCGTAAAATAGCCCCATCTCTCTTTGATGCGCATCGTAACATTTTTGCATCACAAAATATCGTACTACGAAGTATTGTTACACCCCTAGAGAAGATTAATTATAACGCCACACCACTTAGTTTAACAGCATATGTGAAATGCTATAATTGTTTTTTATCTTCAATGTGTATCACAGTGTTATAACAATACCCCACCATTATTAGAAAAACGTATTCAAACAGTTATCCATCTTTCACAGAGCACATTACAGTAAATCTATTCTTTCATTTAAAATAAATGCTTCTCGTTTTGATAACGCTTTTGTGTTTTTAAAGACAGTACAGATTTATAATGCATATGTGTGACTGCAACATGAAGGTTATTCTGAGCAAACTGAGACTCTTACCAGATGTAATCTTTGTCTCCCATCTCTGCCTTCTCAATAATGAGCTGAGTATCGAACAGCACAAAGCCACACATAACAGCCAGACCCAGATACACATGAACCTACGACAAAACAAACTACTCATTAAACATCTGCTTCATACAGTCCATGTGCAGGGTTATTAGAGTTGACTAAAAAGGTCAGGTCTGGTTCATAAAGTACAGTGTGAGTGCAGGCTAGCAGGGGCTAGACAATCATAAACCTTAAAGAGAAGAGCTGAGCTGAAGAACATGTTGAAGAGCGACACCAGCAGAAGAACAGTCAGGCCTGACATCAAAGTGCCTTAAAACACAAAACAAATCAATCAACATGAAATTTCATATATTTAGAGCATTTCGTTTTCCTTAGTTTAGTTGTTTATTTAGTTGCTTTCTGCAGTTTGGTTTTCTTGTTTATTTTTATTTTATATTTTTTACTTTTTATTTAGTCTTGCTGTTTTTGTATTACACATAGTTGTTTTAATTAGTTCCTTATTGTCAAACAGCCCATTTGACTTGTTTGTGCGCTTGTTATTGACTGTACGCAAGTAATAAATGATAAAAAGGCATGGACACAAATGGGTCACCTGTCTTTAAGGAACTACAGCAATATTACAATTATTCTGGGCAATATTGAGATCCTCATTGTCTAACACAGTGTTAATTTTGACAGCAAATTTTGATTTAGTTTTAGTCATAGTCTTTTGACGAAAATGCAATTTAGTTTTAGTCGCATTTTAGTCAACCCCATCATTTTAGTTTTAGTCTAGTTTTAGTCGACGAAATATGAAAAACATTTTAGTCGAATAAATATACATTATATTTAGTCTACTAAAATCTAAATGGTTTAAATCATTTACTTGGTGTAATTAAATGTTCCATACAAAGATTCAACTGTTTTGACATAATTTACTTCACCTTAGAATAAAATTAAACCAGGTCATTACCTTTATTTTTCAGAAAAGTTCAGTAACTAGATATGCATTGTTGGAACGCAGAGTATTAGACCATGAACGACATGTTCCAGTTCATTCAGTCCCATTTGACTCAATTGCCTCGTTAAGTTGGGCGTGTTCATTCAACCAATGAAACGCTCTGACAGGGCTCACACTCAAAGGCTATTGGCTCATGGCATGCTTCTTTGAAGTAAGCGCTGCACTGTCTCTGCTTGAGACAGCAATGAATGAGAATAGCTTTCAAAAAGACATATTATATAAATTGTATTACATTTCTTTAGTCATGCAAACATGTTACATACTTGGTTGGAATGTACAGTTCGACTCACTTCATCACTTCTATAATCAGTAGAGGACGGCGCTGGTTTCTTTTGGCTGACTTTGTTGCATTTCACGTTATGCAGCAGCTCGTGTTAAGTTAACATAGGCATATAAAAACACTTGAGCTTGCCTTCGTAATGTGTTTCGGGGTGACTCGCCTGCAGTCGCGCTTCAAGTTTGCGGCGTTTTACCGGCGATCGTGAAGGAAAATAAGACGCTTTGTAAACCGCGTGGAGACACCTATGCTTTCCCTTCTCCCAGAGACTTCTCTCTGCCGTTTATATGAGATAAGCAGCACATGCGCGCAATCTGATGTCCGCCAGGTGGGACAAGAATATTTTCGTCTCGTTTTTATTAGTTGACGAAAATGTCAGTATATTTTTATTACAGTTTTCGTTATAATGCATTCATTTTTATTTAGTTATCGTCTCGTTTTCGTCAGTGAAAACATGTCGTTAACGAATACTTTTCGTCATAGTTTTCGTTAACGAAATTAACACTGGTCTAACACGATTAACTATACAAAAGTTTAAAAACGTAAAAACAGAATGCAACCATTTGCATTCATAAATGCATATTTTGTTCATAACCAGAACACAAAAAAAAAACAAATCAAAGGTTTAAAAAGAGAAAAAAATAAGATCACTGTACATTCCATGGCATCAGATCGTCTCAATAACATTGGGACATTAGGTGGCAGCATTAGGTTGGAAAAGTGTTACGAGATCAGCAAATCATTGTATTTCATTTGTATTTAAACACTGTCGCAATTTTCTAATATTTAGTTGTATACATATTTATGAATTTCTGAAAGATTGAGTAATTGAGATATTTACCGCCAAGGAAGAGATAACTCCTGCGCTGGGCATATAGGGCACTCAATGTGAAACAGGTAAAGATGACAGAGGTTCCCAGAAATGCAGTCACAATGATACTGTACAAACAAACAGAACACTCATGTAACATATATACTGCAGTTTAATATCATTTAACACACACATTACTTTAATGGAGTAAGTAAATGGCTAAACGTATTACATGCATCCCAGCTGAAGTGTTTCAGGTTGAGACTTTACTCAAAAAAACCAAATAGCAGCCCAATGTAAAGTTTACCCTGAGATGAGGGCAAATTACCTGGGGTTGATGGCAATGACAAAGTCCATGAGTGGGCCAAGTCCCAGACCTGTTCAAAGAAAGCATGACAGATTACACTAGGAATATCAGTCAAACTCCTCAGGTTTGGGGAGATGGTACAAACATTTCACCTGTTAAGAAAGCAAAGGCAGCCAGGATGGCCAACCTCTTCTTCTCAGTCTGAGGGCTGTGAGGGATCGTGGCGAGCCAACCCATCAGGGCCAGTGACCCCAGCATTATCAGGCCTCCCTGAAAGACAAAACATGAACACAGACAGTGGTACGTGTCACCAACACAGATCTTTTGAAAGGTTTGCAATAACACCATGTATTTCATATACAGGTGTGGCGGGGCTTTTTCTGCACATAGCAATGGTGCTACAGAGATTTTGTAGCACAGGCCAAACAGTTGTAGCACAAGTATAAAACATGTGTTATCATGTTTGAGAAATACAAATGCACTTCATCACTTAAATAGGCAGGTAACTGACAAAAGACAGTAATGTTATATACAGATGGATAAATTAGGGCCATAGGATTTTTACTTTACCTAAATGTGTTCTTTTTTTAACTTTACTTTAGAAATATTTCTGAAAGCGTAGTACAATACAATGCAAGTCGCTTTGGATAAAAGCATCTGCTAAATGTGTATATGTTAATGTAATAAACAGCCACGGAAACATTAGGAGACCATTTGAAAATCTGTATTTTCCAACTTTACAATTGACTATTTATATGTGTTTTTATAGGTAAAATGATCATTTTTGTTTCATTCTGTAAACTACTAACAATGTTTCTCCCAAATTTCAAATACAAATCTGGTTTCTATTTGCATTTATGTGCTGAAGATGAAATTCAATACAACAGTCATTTTTCTACATGTATTTAGGAAAAGTTCCAAATGTTTTTTTTTTTGTGATAAAATCATTTTTTTCAGTTTTCATGTGTCTTGTCATGCTGTCAGTCTTTCTTATTGCTGTTGGATGACTTAATGTCACTCCTGAGGTTTGATTTGTTGAAATTCAACAATCACTGGACTGGAATTACCACAAAACTTCTAGAAATAATGATTTAAAATGATTTTTTTTTTCCGTGTACAGCCCGAGAGGCCATTAAGAATTAGCTTGGCAATGACACAGTTTGTCCTACGGAATGTCACTAAAGGATGCAAACACATTTTTTAGAATTTAAATAAATGAAGATAAATCTCTCTTTAGCTATTTTATATTCTAAATATAAATACTAATAATATAAAATTATATTAATAATATAAAATTACATTATTAACAGTTTGTTTTCTAAATTTTGCTCAATTTTTTTTTTTTAAAGGATCCGATTCCTTTCTTATGGATCCGATTCCAGAATTGGAATCGAATTTCGATTCCCAACCCTACTCCTGTTAGAAATGATGTTCTATTAACAAAGTTCGGGAGAAGCCGGAGCATATAATCAGACTCAGATCGCTGTCAGCAAACAGTCACTTCTTTTAAATGTGCGGTGTGCTGCTTCAGTAAAGTTATTATTGAGAAATAACATTAGTGAGTTCGCCTATGCAGATAATAATGATAGCAGGGGTAGGTAAGGTATGCGTATTTGGCGTGCTGTCCAGGGAGCGGGCTCCGATCTCGCCGGTTCCTTCTGAACCCGGAACACTCTACTCCTGATAGGGGTGAGTGCACCGAGCTCGGAAATGGCCCGAACGGTCCCAGAGCTCACCCCCAGGGGTCCTGCTGTAGAAAGCGAGTTCGGGGAGAGGAGCCGGGGAGGTGGAGGGCTGTTGAAGTACTTGTAGAGATTGTGCAGGTAAGATTTCTGGTCTATTTATGAGAAGGCTCGCTAGAGCTGATATGGTAGATGTCGTGATTGGAAATAGTAGCGGAGGTTTGTTTAACTGTTATGCTGGAATTCATGGCAGAAGAAAGTAGTTCCCCAGTGACACTCCTATGTTGTTTCTGATTTAACTAGCAATTAATTACTTTTTCAGAGTAACTCACCCAACACTGCTCTTCACGATTCTAAAGCGGATTTGATTGGACAATAACTTTGTTGAGATGCTGAAGTGTAGCGTGATGTCATGGAATTTCTAGATTTTTTGGAGCGCACACGCCAGACTGTCAATTTTGAACGCTTATATCTTCTAATTAGGAAATTTGAGTGTGTAGGAGCATATCAATTTTATTGATGTCCTTAAGGCTAATTTATTTTTAATAAAAGGAAAAAAACTTTCATTTTGATTTCACTAGGTCTTTAATACTTTTATACCCAGATTACAGACCTCTCAGCTGTACATATGCGTATATCTGCAAATCTCTCCATCCCTAATTGCTTGTGGGGTCCCTCGAGGGTCCATTCTAGGACCCGTGTTATTTTCGTTGTAAATGCCTTAATATAGCGTTTGCATTAAAATATATAGTATAAGACAGGCAGCATTTTGACTATTTGAACACATATTTATATTTGTGGACAAATGTAAACACATACTATTCCACGCAATTCTGCAGATTTTCCCCAAATTTTAGCGCAGAATTAACATGAGAAGTCTGCAGATGCCGTATGGCCTTGCTTATGAGGAAAAACATCTTGGAAAAAAAACTGTATGTGAGCAAAACCTATGAGAAGGAAGATGTACACACAACAGGGTAACTAAAAGTACGTCATTTAAAAATGTGAGTTCATGTTATGTGGCTCTTAAAAAAATAATTTGGCACCTGTGTTTTTCCTCTATAGGAGCCAATGGCTCCTTAATTGATTTTTTGTCTTGAGCCCCGTGAGCACAGTGGGCTCATGAAAGGGAGGGGTTTAGAGAAACTGAGGCGATATTAAATCCACCCTCTGAAGGTGGATTTAATATCACCTCAGTTTGGCTCTAGGGCTGCAACTACCGATTATTTTAATTGTCGACTAATCTAACGGTTATTTTTTCGATTGGTCGACTAATCTAATGATTATTATTTTTTATTAATCTAATAAAGTTTTTTTGGATTACTTTATTAATCCTTTGGCAAACTTTGCAAATAAACAATAAGTTCTAGTATTTTCTTACATTATAAAGCAAATCATACTTTTTACTCCACTACATTTTATAAATAAATATTGTTGTTGTAACATTTTAATCCGTGTTTACATTAAAATCACCATCTTCTTTCAATTAAGTAGTTTTAATTTTAAAAGTAAAAAAAATACTGATTTTTTATGTACTTAAGTACTGTATTAAAGGTAAAAAAAATGTTTTATTGCACTTATGCTTTTTGTTGTCCTTATGTTGTTCCAATTGCTTCCATTGTTTCCCTCATCTGTAGGTCGCTTTGGATAAAAGCGTCTGCTAAATGACTAAATGTAAATGTAAAAACATTACAAAATGTGTATATGATATACTAGAGCATGATATATGCTCTGTATTTTTTTCCTCCAAGTAATATCCGACTCTATTTTCAGTCTCATAATGTAATTGAGTAAAAGTAAAAATACTACTATCTGTCTCTGTTTATTGCACAAAACTATCACCGTATAAAAGACTCTAATGCAGAGTGGCGTTAAAGCGAGCCTGCGCACCCAGAACTCAGAATGATGCGCTTAATGGCCGCAGATAGACTCCTTGTCGTTGGTGACTTTAACATCCACGTAGATAACGTTACAGATGCCTTAGGAATGGCTTTCAAAGACACTCTTAACTCCATGGGCATTAGTCAACATGTGTCAGGACCCACTCACCTTCGTAATCATACTTTAGATTTAATACTGTCTTACGGTATAAATGTGGACGACGTTAAAATCCTTCAGCAGAGTGAAGACATTTCGGATCATTATCTGGTATTATGTTTGCTTCACTGGCCTACGGCTACAAATAAAACTCATTGTTACAAATATGGTAGAACAATAACTTCAACTACCAAAGATGCGTTTCTCGATAATCTGCCCGAATTGTCTCAAATCATGAGAAATAACGTTGAAGATCTTGACATTACCACTGAAAATTTTAATTCCACCTTCTCGGTAACGCTAGACAAAGTTGCTCCACTACGTTTAAAGAAGATTAAAAATGGCAGCCCCACACCGTGGTATAATGAACACACTCAGGCTCTAAAGAAAGCGGCCCGAAAAATGGAGCGCAACTTTAAGAAAACTAAATTAGAGGTATTTCGTACAGCATGGAAGGATAGTATTCGAAAATACAGGAAAGCCCTAATAACTTCTAGATCCGCCTACTTTTCATCACTAATAGAAGAAAACCAGCACAATCCTAGGTTTTTATTTAACACGGTGGCTAAATTAACAAAAAATAAATCGTCAGTGACTTCTGATCCTGTATATCAGCATAGCAGTGATGAATTTATGAACTACTTCACATATAAAATCCAAGATATTAGAGAAAAAATTATAACAATGCAATCAGAAGTGAAACCCGCTGAACAAACTAACTACAGCGCCCTTAAGGAGAAAATGCAATTATTTTATACCGTAGATCAAGATGAGCTGTCTAAAATTATTAGATCATCTAAATCAACAACATGCATACTAGACCCTATACCTACAAATCTACTGAAAGAGATGCTCCCAGAAATTATAGATCCTCTTCTTGGTATTATTAACTCATCTCTGACATTAGGACATGTGCCTAAAGCATATAAGGTGGCTGTTATAAGGCCCCTTGTCAAAAAACCCCAACTCGACCCTAGAGAACTAAGGAACTACAGGCCTATATCGAATCTACCTTTCATATCTAAAGTTCTGGAAAAAGTAGTTTCAACTCAATTATGCTCCTTCCTCCAAAGGAATGACATCAATGAAGAATTCCAGTCTGGATTTAGAGCATGTCACAGTACAGAGACTGCTTTGATCAGAGTTACAAATGATCTGCTATTGGCGTCTGACCGAGGTTGTATCTCGTTATTGGTGCTGCTAGACCTTAGTGCTGCATTCGATACCATTGACCACAGCACACTCCTACATAGACTCGAAAATTATGTCGGCATTAAGGGAATAGCTTTGAAATGGTTTAAATCTTATTTATCCGACCGTTTTCAATTTGTAGCAATAAACAATGAGGTGTCACGCAAATCGCAAGTCCAGTACGGTGTACCACAGGGCTCAGTCTTAGGGCCTCTGCTCTTCGCATTATACATGCTACCTCTAGGAGATATAATAAAGCGACACGGAGTTAGCTTTCACTGTTATGCTGATGATACTCAACTTTATATTTCCTCGAAGCCTCATGAAACACAGCAGTTCCATCGAATAATGGAATGCATAGTCGATATAAAAAACTGGATGAGTAACAACTTTTTATTACTGAACTCGGACAAAACGGAAGTGTTACTTATTGGACCGAAAACTGCTATAAGTAACAACCAAGAATACTGTTTAACTATTGACGGATGTTCCATAAAACCCTCGTCGTCAGCAAAGAATCTTGGCGTTCTATTCGATAGTAATCTGTCATTTGAGAGCCACGTCGCCAACACCTGTAAAATTGCGTTTTTCCATCTTAAGAATATATCTAAACTACGTCATATGCTGTCAATGTCAGATGCAGAGAAGTTAATTCATGCATTCATGACATCAAGACTAGACTACTGTAATGCACTGTTAGGTGGTTGCCCTGCAGGCTTATTACAAAAACTCCAATTGGTCCAAAACGCGGCAGCTCGAGTTCTTACACGTACAAAAAAGTATGAACATATTAGCCCGGTTCTGTCAACCTTGCACTGGTTACCTATAAAGCATCGCGTTAACTTTAAAATCTTGCTTATTACCTATAAAGCCTTACATGGTTTAGCTCCTCAGTACTTGAATGAACTCCTTTTGTATTACAGTCCTTCACGTGCATTACGCTCTCAGGCGTCCTGTCAGTTGGTAATACCTAGAATTTCAAAATCAAGTGCAGGTGGTAGATCCTTTTCCTATCTAGCGCCTAAACTTTGGAATAGTCTTCCCTGCACTGTCCGGGAGGCAGACACACTCTGTCAGTTTAAATCTAGACTAAAGACGCATCTTTTTAATCTTGCATACACTACTCTTCCATAATATAAATCTTCAGAGGGTTTAGGCTGCATTAGTTAGATCAACCGGAACCAAAAACACAACTGATGTACTTGTTGCATCAAAGAGTACAGAACAGTACTCTACTCTCAGCCAGTCTTGTCTCATTGTTCCAAGGTTACCACAGCGAGCAGGATGCAGTTCATGGCCTGACCTGATGGTAGAGCGGAGAATGGGAAGTGGGGACCTGACAAGAGCTGAGATGATAGAGCTGGATAAAGAAGGACGCGGTCTCTTGACATGTCTTCACCACAAAATTTCAAATGCTATTAGATTATTAATGATAATCTTAAACTATAATTTATTTTATTATTAAGTTTATTTATTTTATTTAGCCTTGTTGTGCAAGTTCTCTGGAGCTTGTGCAGAGGCAGCAGCTTTTGCCAGAGGGGAACTGGAATCCCCTGGTTGGGCCTGGGTTCTCCTGAGGTTTTTTTTCTCGATTAGAGTTTTGGGTTCCTCGCCACCGTTTGCATACTGTTTTTGCACTATCTGCCTGACCGGGGGGGCTGCTTTAGAATCTTAAAGTTTTACTTAATTAATATTGCATATAGGAATTTATTATCTGTTATATTTGACCTGTGCTTCTCTCTCCTTTATCCTAAATGTGTGCTCTCACTGAGCGTGTGTGTGTGTGCGTACTTGTCTGTGTACGTACGTGTGTGTGTGTGTGTGTGTGTGTGTGTGTGTGTGTGTGTGTCTCTGTGTCTGTGTGTGTTGGTGTGTGTGCGTGTTGTGTGTGTGGAGTGTTTTGTGTGTGGGTGTGTCTGTCTTCTGTGTTTTCAACCTTTTCTTGTTTTTGCAGGTACAACTTTGATTGTTTTGCTTGTAGTCAATGTGTCTCATGTACAGCTGCTTTGTAACAATGAAAATTGTAAAAGCGCTATATAAATAAAGTTGAGTTGAGTTGAGTAATGCATTCGCTTCGTTATTTACAGTTATGCGCATCCCGGACGCACAATGATGCGCTTAAAGCACCTACTCCTTCTGAAGTCCCGGGGATCATTTTGCTCCTCAAAGTAAATAATAGTTACAACACAATGAGAAGAGATGATATGTTACATGTTTAACACATAGTGCGTTGCATCAATCTGACAGTATACAGTTAAATCAGAGGTTTAAAAAGAGTTATTTCGTATGAAGACGCAACATATTCAGACCGCTTCCAGTGCTTCTAATAAACTAAGCTTTACTCAGCGAGTAACGTTAACTCACAGTCTCTAGCAAAATACATTTTAAACAAAACCATAGACTATCATCTTGTCATTATGAAGAATAATGAAAACATTGGAACATGTTGGAAAGAGTAGCGTCCTGACCGTCACCGTACACACGCATGCTGACTGGAGATTGACAGACAGCACCAGCGGAGGTCAGAGTTTCTTAATTATGCTATATTGGTTTATTCCTCGCATAAAGCTATCGAATGACATAAAAAGTGCATTGGTGGTTTCATGATAGTTAGTCCTTTTTGAAGTTTAAGAGTAATTTAAGCAGGGTCACAATCTGCAAAGGTTCACATACACTAACTTACACTAGTACAATAGCTTTAATGTAAATCATTAATGTAAAGCGTCGTTTTACATTACAAAGTAATTTATTATGAAAGTCTACATCTACGTGCCCCTCTCCGTCCGTTTGTGATTGCATGTCCATGCTGTGATGATCGCATTCCGGGGGTAACGTTAGGGGGAATTCCTCCGTCCATTCACTAACTTACTGCTTCCGAGGCTCTCGATCGCTTTTTGTCGGGTGTATTATACTTTCTCTTCTTCTGCTGATTAACTTACACACGCCCGGGAACAGAAACTGCTATTACAGCAACATTTCACGCACGTCGACGCGTCGTTGCAGCACTATTTGGCTCTATCTCTCTCTCCTCTCCACCTATAGCTGGTGTGTGGTGAGCGCACTGGCGCCGTTGTACTGTGGCTGCCGTCGCATCATCCAGGTGGATGCTGCACACTGGTGGTGGTGGTTGAGGAGAGACCCCCCTCATATGATTGTAAAGCACTTTGGGTGTACAGCAATACACAGAAAAGCGCTATATAAATGCCCCATGATTCGTTCATTCATAAATGCATATTTTGAGAAAATTGCTGCATTTTTTGATGTATTTAAACCTATTGTTGGGGACTCCAATACAATATTAGGAAACATAAAAATGCCATCTGACCTGTAGTGTTTCTCATAGGATTTTGACAGACTTATGGCGTTGGTGACGTCCAGAACTAATTCCCATATTTGTGACTTCATCACGTTGTTTAGTACTTTTTTGATGTCACAAACTAATTAGCATATTTGTGACATCATCACGTCGTGTTAGTGTTAGCACTTTTTTTTTGACAAGAAAAAGTCGACGAAAGTGCTTGCAGCGTTTGGTTACAAATAGCTGCCGAATGCCATGACTTAACGCACGAAGGCAGCCCAGAGAAACAAAGGCTGCGTCTGAAAGCTTAGGCAGCTGACTTGTTGCCTCGCTGTCCCATAAGGCAATGACTTCGGAGGCAGCATCTAGGCATGAAAGCAGCTCCGAGAAACACATTTGGACAGCCTTCAGAGGCACCGTAGTGGAATTCTGTTTGAAATATAAACAGAAATAAACTTTGTGATAACTATATATGAATATATGAATATTTTAAAACAACAATAGTAATTTCTCGATAGAACTTCAATGAAAATTTGTAAAAAGAGAAAATAGAACTTTATTTACACAAATCTGTGCTATAGCAGTTTTCATGGCCGCCATTGTTTTTTTAATTCGATCCTGCTCGACCAATCACATTCCCGGCATGAGCACACACATAGAATTGTGGGACATTGAAGGCAGCGAAGGATACCTCTACGCTGCCTTCAAAAAACGACCTGATGGAGGTATCTCAGGAGACAGGAAGTAAAGCAAACATTGGAATCGGACGTGCCTTGATGCCTTCCTCATTCGGACACAGCCATAGGCAGCATAACGGAAGTCTATTTGAATTATAAACAGAGAGCGTCTTTGCAATAACTAATCACGTATTTAAAAACTACATACTCATTTTTCGATAGAAATGCAATCAGAAGTTGTTGAAAGTGAAAATTAAACTTACATTTATACAAAACTATCCTCCAAGGGGCATTTCGGCCGCCATTTGATTTTTTCGAGCTTGAGCCTTCTCGACAAATCACGTTCCTCGCATGTTGTTATGGAAATGACAGGTCTCTGTCACTAGTTAGCTGTGAAAAAGGAACTTGATGTACAGTGTTTTTTTTCCAGAAAAGTTAAACTTTTTTCATCCTCAAAAGATGCTCTGAGCTGCAGAAAAAGACGCCGGAGCTGGCGTTTAAAAAAAGCGCTCAGTACGTTTTTTGAAAATACGGTTTACTCCATAGTATTATAATGTCAAACAGATGCTAGCAGCTTCAAAAAAGAAGTCAAGTCTGAACACGGCTGTATTTTACAACGGGATGCCACCAGCAGTCATTTTAACCGCTGCTAAAATCCTGATTTATAAACGCAACATCATCGGAAAAGATCACAATACAGCACATCTCCATTATAGAGTAGCTATATGCTGTTTGCCCTTTCTCCACAATGTGTTGCTGTATTACGAACGCTTCTTGGATTTTAAATGCAAGTGACAGTTAAATACGAGAGGCCGAGGGCTCGCGCACACACAGAGCTCATCGGAAAAGAGAGAGTGCATGCGAACACGGAAGAGGAGGACGCGCATGCGGCCACACTCCACTCACACCAAACAAGACAGGAAGTAGAGAAGATGCACAAGCGCTGTTTATCCACTAGTTATTCCATCACAGATACTGTCATTAGCACGGATGGATAAAAAAAGTGACGCCACATATACTTGGGCGGCCATAAATATACTTGGGCGGTCCACCCAGGTATATTTATGGCCGCCCAAGTATATTTGGCATCACATTTTTTATCCATCCGTGCTAAATGCATTGTATGGGAAACGATGCTGTACTTAAAGAAACGAAGCAGACACACTTAAGGGCCAGGTGTACTTGACTTTCCGTGTCCGTCTCTCGCACAAACGGGTCCGCACAGTTTCTTGAGCATACTCAATCATGGATAGACGAGTTCGACACATGCGCAGTATGTCACCAAGTGGACTTGACTGATACAACATTTTTGCGCACATGCGGTGTCCATACATCATACACGTTCTCACCTGAAAAAGTCTTGTCATGAAATAGATGTACGAGCCGGCTGCGGCCACCAGCATACAAACAGCCAGACTGGAGTAAACATTCTTCAAGTGCTGCTGGGTCGAGCGAGAACTAACAACACAAACACAGAGACAGACAAATATTAGCAATGCTTTCAGTTTATTAAAATTACACTGTTAAATGTATTCAGAAAGACCACAAGGAAGAACATTTAGCCTAGCTGTTTTTTCTTTTACTAAATTAATGCCTGGCTTTACCCAAAAACAAAACTTCTGTCATCATTTACTTACACTCTTGTCATTTCAAACCTTCATGACTTTCTTTATTATGCAGAACACAAATGACTCTGTCCATACAATACAAGTCATTGGGGACCAACATTCATCAAAATGTGCTTTTTACCTTGCCATCCCTTATTTGGTGTCAACCCCATTAGACACCAAAACACACCAAACACAAATGAATTTTCTGGCTATGCTTCCATTTCTTTCTCTTTTTCCTCTGTTCTCTTTTACTCAAATCCTTGATTTGCTTTATTTTTCATTCTTCAACTCTCTGTTTGCACTATTGTCTCTCTACTGTCTTAAAATATTTCTCATTCAATTCTGGCTGTGTACTGATTTTCTTTCTCACTTTTTCTGATACTCTCCTTCTACGCTCCTCTAATGAGAGATTTTGTTTAGTCACGCTGGACAAAAATGCACAAAAAGAGCATGAGACTATACTATCTCTCTCACATTTGCCTATTCTATGGGATGCTCCTTACTATGTTCCTTCAGCACTGTGTTACCTCAGTCTTAACTCTGCTAGACGTGATGACTATCCCATCACAAAAGCAACATATGCCATCAGATCACATATAATATTTATACATTATTAGAAAAATGAAACACTATTTATATTTAATATAATTGAAATATGATGACTTCACGTTGAATGTTAACTCAGTCACTGGCCCATCACCACCGCCAGACAGAAAACGTTATGGTGGTGACATCTGACGGTGTTGACACAAGGCATTTCTTTCACAAAACAAATGGAGTTCATGTTGTAGCCATTTTGTTTTCTTTTGGTTCAACCTGTCACTAGTGAACTTTTGGGCCACCCCCCCAAAAAATCATTGGGTTCTACCTCGCTATGCCACTGTGTAGTTCCCATGCACGTGTACAATAAATGCTGAGGTGATCATATGAGACACTTACATCTGAGAGAACTTGAAGAGCGCGTCAAAGTTTACGTTGCGATCAAACACGTTCATTTTCCTTCAGTTCACAGCAAAACACCTAGAGAGAGAGAGAGAGAGAGAGAGAGAGAGAGAGAGAGAGAGAGAGAGAGAGAGAGAGAGAGAGAGACAGAGAGAGAAAGAGAGAGAGAGAGAGAGAGAGAGAGAGAGAGAGAGAGAGAGAGAGAGAGAGAGAGAGAGAGAGACACACAGCAGTCAATGTTATCATCCAAGCCTAACAACAGAAGACTTATATGATCATGTGCATCTAAGCCAAGAGAGTGTAAGAACCTTTGCTAAAAACCCGAAAGATTCAGCTCTTGGTAGAACACACCATCATCTCTCCCACAGCTGCAGAACACAAGACGCAGTAGCCATCGCAGTCACAATTTTACAACTGCAAAAAGTCATCCAATAACAGAGCAAACAACCACACCACAACAAACTGAAACTCAGCCAAGTACCTCTCAGCTCTGCATCAGCCAACCTACAAACATGGGCTCTTCCACCCACCAACCAAAGGTTCCTGACAGAACATCACAGCCCCTCTCACCATCACAACAGTCCACCTATGCTGAGATGGTGAAAGGCAAACAACACACTGGCTCCACAGACATTACAGAGGTGAAGCATCTCTTAAATCGTATCTGCAAAATACTAGGTTAAGCCATCTGGACTACCAAAAACACTTCATTCCACTTACTATGGCATCATTTACTATAAGCTCTTGGAATATACAAGGCCTCTACTCCACAACCTTAGGGGCCAAGACTCTAAAAACAGAGTTTCTAAAAAACATTAATAATCAAGACATCATTATCCTGCAAGAAACATGGTGCAGATCAGACGTCGACACTTACTGCCCTACAGGATACATGGAAATTATACTGCCATCCCTCAAGAACTACAATGTGAAACGCGGAAGAGACTCCGGAGGGGTTATCATTTGGTATAAAGAGACATTAAAAACCAACCTATCCATACAGAAGAAGGACTCAACACATATCTGGCTCAAGCTCAAAAGAGGCACCATAGACTGTGATAAAAACCTCTACATTTGTGCAGCTTACATTCCCCCATCAGAATCACCATATTACAAAGACAATCATTTTCATCAACTTCAGACAGAAACCAGCCATTTTCAGGTTGAAGGGAATGTACTGCTGTGCGGAGACTTTAATGCCAGGACACGCTCAGAATCGGATATTATAGACACTCATGGAAATAATCATATCCTGAAAGCCAACACACATCTCACCACCACCACCACATCACGGAACATCCCTGACAGGACTGTCAACAAAAGCGGTAAGGAGTTAGTGTGTCTCTGTCGAGGTCTGGGTCTGTATATGCTTAATGGTAGGATCCGAGGGGACTCTTTAGGTCGATACACATACTGCTCAGCTCTTGGTGCTAGTATTGATGCTTACGCCATCACAGATTTAAATCCCTCCTCTTTACGTGCATTCACAGTGAGACCACAGTCCACCTTATCAGATCACTGTCAAATAAACCTGTTCCTAAAGAAAAATCAACAACCTCATAGCACCAACCAAAAGCCCAGCAATCTGATCAAACTGAACCCAACACTTAAATGGTCACCAAAATGTGAATCTGAATTTATTAGTGCCATTAGCTACTAGAGATCTCGAACCAAATTAATAGATTTCAAATAACACAGTTTACGATGAGCAAAACCGACATAAATAATGCTGTACATCTTATTTATGATAGGTGTATAATTAAAGCTAACCTACTATATAAAAACAAGAAAACTAAACTAAAATCTGGTGATGAAATCTGGTTTGACAAAGAATGTAAAATGAAAAGAAAACAACTCCGACAGCTCTCCAACCTAAAACACAGAGAGCAGCACAAACCAAAAATCAGACAAAACTATTGTGAAGCACTTAGGGACTAAAATACAATCCATTATAAAAAACAACATTACCTTAACCATACTCTCAATGAAATCCAAGACTCTATTAATAATAATCGAGTCTGGGAAAAATGGAATAGTCTAAATAAACAACAACACCAGGATATAGCCATACAAAATGGAGAACTATGGAAAGACTACTTTAAAAACCTGTTCAGAGAAATCTCCTCAGATAGTCTTACACCTGATCAGAAAACCATACAAAACAAACTAAACCGGTTAGAATCGACAATCAAAAACAACCAAAATCCTCTAGACTATCTGATTAGTTTGAAAGAATTAAATGAAGCACTAAACAAACTAAAACCTAGGAAGGCATGTGGTTTAGACAACATCAGAACAGAAATGTTAAAGCACAGTCCTACAGTGATGCAGAAAGCTCTCCTAAAACTATTTCATCTGATATTACAATCTGGACACTTTCCTGAATCCTGGAATACAGGCTTAATACAGCCACTGTACAAAAGCGGAGATCAATTTGACCCCAATAACTACCGAGGCATTTGTGTGAACAGTAACCTGGGGAAGACTTTCTGTAGTATCCTGAATACTCCAATTCAAGCTTTCCTTACCAAACACAATGTCTTCAGTAAAAGTCAGATCGGATTTCTACCAAACCACCGCACCACATCTACACACTACAGGCATTAGTCAATGAGCACGTCCATTATAAAAACAAAGGAAAACTATATGCATGTTTTGTTGATTTAAAAAAAGCATTTGATTCAATATGGCATGACGGCCTATATTATAAAATTCTACAATCAGGCATAGGTGGAAAAGCTTATGACATCATTAAATCTATGTACACAGAAAACAAATGCGGAGTTAAAATTGGCGATAAAAGAACAGAATTTTTCTCTCAAGGGCGCGGAGTAAGACAGGGATGCAACTCTGTTTAACTTCTATATCAATGAGTTAGCCGTGTTACTGGAACAATCTGCAACAGCCGGTCTCACGCTAAACAACTCCGAGGTGAAATGTCTTCTGTATGCTGATGATCATCTGGTGCTGCTGTCAGACACCGCCGAAGGTCTACAGCAACACCTACACCTGCTGGAGAAATACTGTCAAAACTGGGCCGTGACAGTCAATCTGAACAAAACTACAATTATGATTTTCCAGAAAAAAGCCAGATTACAGGATAACAGATACACATTCACTCTGGGAAACACTACAATAGAACACACTTTACACTACGATTATCTCTGCCTAAAAATCAGCGCGTCAGGTGGTTTTGGTCTGGCAGCTGGAAAGTAAAAACCTAAGTAAACTAGAATGCTATCGGACCCTAAACAGAAAATACAATGTGTCAGATGATCTCTACAATGTTTACCTGAGCAAATATAGACTCATTGATCGCAGTCTGGCCGTAGAGAGAGGCAGACACAGACAAACATGGCTTCCAAAGGAAGAACGAGTCTGTGCACACTGTGACACTGGTGAGGTGGAGACAGAGACTCACTTTCTCCTTCATTGTGATCAATTTAAAGATGTGAGAGATAGGGTTGTCACGATTATGAAATTTGATTGACGATTAATTGTCTAATAAATCATTGCGATTATGGCGATTTGTCTGTTTTAGGGCTTTGGCGATTATGACGATTAATTGTCTGTTTTTGAGCTTTGACATTTAATTCTCATTCATTTTTGATTCAGCGATTGAAACGACCATATTGTTCTGAATACAAGACTATGTTTTTTTCTTGGAAATACATCGGAAAAAATTGGGTCATCATATATTTAAGGTTTAGGCTTTTACCTGTCAATAATACAACCACCAAATACTTGTAAATGAAGTAAATTGATCAGGTGTGAATTGAAGCCACCATTAAAATACTATCAGTCATAGAAAAGCTTCTAGTCTGTTTTTTTCTCACTTGCAAGACTACAATAAAATTTTACTTGTGTGTTAATGAAATTTTGGTAGACTGGTTTTCACACTGAGATTTGCTTAAATAATATTAAATTGTACTGCAGGTAATTTGTATATGTTTTTTTTTTTTTTTTAAGTGATTGTGTTGTGGTGGTACATTTTACAAGTATTACCATGCTTTAGTAACAATATATACACTAAAATATGCAATATGCAGATGCACTACAGCTCCCCCTAGTGTCTTCTATAGAGATGTGCGATAATTGCGATGATCCGAAATCATCGCGATGAGGTCAAACAATCGCGATGAGACGATTATTTAATAATCGTGACAGCCCTAGGAGAAACACTTTCACAAAATGTCAAAGGTCATGCCAGAGTTTGATAGGTGTTGAGAAACAGAGCGAATGCAGATGTTACTGGGGGAGAAGAGACACACATCAGCTGCTGCTTCATTCATCTATCAGCTGCACAAACTACTGCCTTCATCTGCTACAATCAATGCACATATACACTCTTGACTTTATTACACTCTCATGTTTCTGCCTGAAATCTACTTTTGATATTGAGATTTTATTTCCATATTTAATTTGTTTACTTACTTTTATATTTCATTCTATATTTATGCCTTACTCAGCACCTTAGTTTACTTTTTTTTTTTAATCTCATGTTTGTACTTAATGTATGTCTTAATGGTCCGTGTATCTTTTGGCCATTTGTTTTTCAGTTTGAACTTGAACAAACGGGAGTGATAAAACGGCGCCATTTTCGTTTTTCGTTCATCAAAAAAAACGGAAAAACGAGAATTCTGCTTTTTTTTCGTTTTCAACTTAACGTTTAAAAAACGAATAAACAACTTGAAAACTAGTTTCTCACATGTGGGCGGTATGAAACGCCCCCTTCCGCTGACTGGCAAATCAAAGGTCAGTAAGCGACGTCTTCGGTTGTCCCTCGGTTCTGAATAAATAGTCCTCTGCTGCTGTACAGAAAGTATGTTTCATTTATCACATTAAACAACCGTCCACAAACCGTACAGGGCAGATTATAGACTGGACTTTCTTCTGTGTTACCTAGAGCATTTCATTTAAATATTTATATCACAAATATTAATGTAGTTCGCATCCGCATCTTTCTAGCTCTCCAGGATTAAATCTGCGTGGCAAAGCTGCGCGAGACACTGGACCACACAAAGCGGATTCATATACTTATTTTATTTCATTTCATTCAAAATTCGCTGTTGTGGTTGTTGGGTTACCACATTTTTTTCCCACAAGTTTGCTTCTGTGTACATTCCATAAAGTGAACCCAGACGAATTCAGAGTTTTGCTGCGTGACAAAGCTGCGCGAGACACTGGACAGTACGCAGCGGATGCATATAGGCCTACAGTGCAGTGATGTAGTCAAAGGGAAAGAGACCTATTTGTCAGATATGTTGATCAAGGTTCAGTCACTGTGTAGATTCCACAAAAAAAATCATTCAGTGTATGCTAAAGATTCTAGTATTTTATAAAACGTTTTTACGGTGATATTTACAACTGGCACATGCGAACGATGACAATTGAGAGAAATGCTGACAAAAATACAAATTAATTAAGCTATCACGGGGTTATTATTATTATTTAGACGTAAATAAGTCCTCCGCTGCTGTACAGTGGGGATCCTTAAAGTATGTTTAATTTCTCTCATTAAACAACCGTCCACAAACCGTACAGTTTTCAGTCGGTACATCGGAATGTTTTACGTCGGAAATAAAACATTTAATATCAAGATGAGGTTATAAACACGACGCATCTGGTCGGAATCATATCCTTATTTGGAAACTTGGTGGGAGGAGCCTGAGTTATGTAGCTCGAGCACACTTCAACCGTCACCGGAGTACATCTGATTCTGAGGTAAGCTAGATGTTTTGATTTTACATAGTTCTTTACACTTATATATAAAATATTCCACCAATATTTTGTTGTTGAAGTTGTTATGTGTTATACTGTTTAGGTTTTGAAACCTTCTTTTTTAATTTATCGTCGTGTTAGCTTAGCAAACAGCCTGTCTGAGGTGAGCCACAGTTAATCTCTTTGGGAAATGTTAAAGCCATTTTAGTTGTTTAAAACAACCACATGCAGTATTTATCAAGTGTAAAACATTACAATTTTTATCATTTTAAGATGGCCGTTTGGTTATTCCAATTGGAAATAAAACCACAAAACTGTTTGCTCGAGCGTAGCTAAACGACATTGTCCTTATGAAGCCTGTAAGCTAAATGAACACACGGTTGTAGTTATGCATTTACTTATTCACCATTTTCTCTATATGTTGCCAGTTTTTTTGTTTATAGCCTACCTGAAACCTGGAGCACCACTTCAGCTCAGTAATGCAAGTAAAAAGTTATCAAGCAAAAAATGAGTAATGAAATAACAATCGATGGCAAATAGAACAGATACAAATGATGGAAACAGTGTGTTTAATGTAGGGTTGCACGGTGCACCGGTGCCACGGTAGGATCGTGATGCTAAAGCCTCAAAATACTGGCGATGCCACTGTGTTTTCAAAGCGGTAGTATCGAAAGTACGGTAGTACCGTAACTAATGTTGCAAGTGCGCACGCAGTTACATACAAACACCTGCGTTTTGTTCATATATGTCTGCAAAAATGTTTTTTTGCAGTGGTGTGTAACCTTTCTGCTGTGCCCTTTAAGGGCGCGAAATCCTGTGAAGATCGCCTTATATGGTATTAGTCATTTTCCGGTCTGTCTGAGTCTACTTTATTTTTCGAGCCTTTCCCTCGTATGCCTAAAATGGATTCAAACACGACTTTTGAGCTTGAGAGTTTATTAAAAAAAAGAGCAATTCACGTAGTGAAATCTGGAATTTCTTTGGGTTTTTGCCTGATGAGGCCAGAAAACCAATCGACGACGAAAAACCAATCTGCCGTCAGTGTCTCCAGAGATTTCAGGCCAAAGGTGGAAACACCAGCAACCTCATTAAACACCTCCGGACTCATCCTGCTGCTTTTGCAGAATACACAAAGGTTAGTAAAACGTATGTTACTTTCAGTTTTTTAGTATTTAAGAATTTTCGATTTGACTTTATTGTATGTTTGTTAATAAAAAAAAAGGGCCATTGCACGTTATTGCTTTCGCTGCATTTTATCAGTCGAGTCTTAGCAGCTCAAACGCTAACGTTACTCCAAAACGTTACACCAAACTATCTTTAAAGAAGACTGTATTCTGTCATCCATTGCTCATTTGACCGTTAATGGAACAAGTTATTAATGTCTTAGCGGTGACGTGCAATTCTCTCTCCAGATATTTCCTTTAGAGTCGGAAAATTAAATAGAGCACAGTTTAGCAATATAAAATAATGAGGAGTGCTGTTTTCTGTATTGTGAAAATTAATGAATCAATTAAACGATTCTTCAACGATGATCCTTAATACTTGCTGCCACCTACTGGCAGGTTTAGTTTCCCAAGCATATTATTGCGAATGTTAACGTTATATTACACACAGTCATTTTTAATGTAGATGTGAAGCCGTTAAATAGTGTACATAATAATTTTGGTGTTCTTATATAACTTCTGTATAATTTGTGTTTTGTATTACAAATACAACTTTTATGTATTTTTTACTTTTTCATGCATTTTTAAAACTTTCATAATCTCACTAATTATTTATTTTAACTTTTTTTTTAGAATCAAAACGATGCTGCTCTAATCAGTGCCCAAAGCCATACAGCTCAACCAGCTACCAGCAAGCTGCAACCTACTATTGACAAGCTCTTTGAGAAAGCCAAGAAATATGAATCAACGTTCAAAGAAGCAACTGTTCTAAACAGAGCAGTGGCCGAGTTCATTTGTATGGACCAAATCCCAATATACACTGTGGAAAAGTGTGGATTTAAGTAGCTAGTAAGCAAACTCAACAGCAAATATGAGCTGCCCAGCAGAAACTTTTTTATGAACAAGGAAATACCAAAACTGTACACAGAAACTAGAGAGAAAGTAAAAGCAGAACTTGAAGGATCTAGATTTTATGCCTGCACAACAGACTTGTGGAGCAGCAGAACAATGCAGTCCTACATGGCAGTATCTGCTCAATTTATAAAAAAGGATTGGCAGATGGAGTCATGGTGCCTGGGCTGTGCTGAACTTAATAGTGACCACACAGAAAGCCTGAGCGAGGCCTTTACTGAGATGCTGAAAGAGCAGTGGGGCCTGGATTTACACCACATGGCAGGAATTACTATTGATAACGCTTCAAATAACAAAAAGGCCTTCTCTGATTATAACTGGATTCCATGCTTTGGGCATAATATTGACCTGGCAATTCACAAGGGCCTCAATGTTGATCCTGTAGCAAATACCTTGTCTCGGCTCAGAAGAACCATCTCTGCTTTTTCAAGGTCCACCAAGCTTACAAGGCAGTTAAAGTCGAAGCAAGCTGACCTTAGTCTACCACTGCACAAACTGATACATGACGAACCTACACGATGGGGGTCAACATTCGATATGGTGGATCGCTTTTTGGAACAGCAGCAAGCTGTTTATGCTGTTTTAACTGATAACCGAAATAAATGGTACCTCATGCCAAAAGAATCAGATGTTACTACAATGGAAGCACTGCAAAGTGTACTTGGACCCCTAAGGGTTTTCACTGATGCACTAAGTGGGGAGCAGCATCCCACAATATCCTCAGTCCTCCCACTGCTGTGGAAAGCTGAATCAATTTGACTGTATCTGCCTCTGACAGCAACCTAACTTCCAGCATCAAGGGTTGCATGAGGACTGATTTGCAAAGCAGATACAATCAAGAAGAACTGCTAGCCACTTTGAGATGTTCTACATTTTTAGATCCGAGATTTAAAGACACTTTTGTGTTTAATCTACAGCAGGCGGAAGCTCAGTTTCTGCATCACATGGAACATATGGTGGTACATGCAGTCCCATCAGTGGAGGTCCCAAATCAGCAGCCTTGTACAAAGTCAGTGATAAGTGGACTTTTGACAGGTATCATGGCTGAGAAAAGAGGAGCAACATCACATGCAGTTGGGGATGATGTTACGTTCTCTGGAGCAAACACACAGGTAAGATGACAGTGCAAATTAATTTAAATATAAAACTGTATTAACTAATTATTAATTATGTGAACAGGTATTAATTACTTGACAGGTAAACAGGTAAAAAATATGTATTATTGTTTGTTTCTGTTCATAGCTAAAGTTAAGGAGAGAACTGGATGTATACCAAAAACTTCCAGAGATAGATCCAGGAGACAGCCCACTCAGATGGTGGAGAATAAATGAGGTCAGCTTTCCGGTCCTGTCAACGTTCGCAAGAAGATACCTGTGTATATCTGCCACAAGTTGTGCATCAGAGCGCATTTTTAGTACGTCAGGCAACATATGTTCACCTCTTCGTGCAAGGCTGACGTCACATCATGTAGATATGCTTGTGTTTCTTGCCAAGAATTTAAGGCAGGTCAAGAAATTAGATACCTAAACTGGAAAAGCACTAGCAATAAGTTGCACTAAGTTTGAATTTGTCATGTGAAGTTTTCTGATGAATGTTTAAATTATTCTCGAAAAATTGTTCTATTTAATTTAATGTCATCTCAATTTTATGAATTCTTGGTATCCAAAATGTAGTCATTCATGTTCATTCTAAGACTCCTGAGTAGTTTCTGTCTGCATGATTTAAAGTAATATGTGGCCCATTGTAAGACTGTATGATTGTTGTTTTCCAGTAGCTAGTCTACTTGATAAAGTATTCAGGAAAAATTGTGGTCAGTTTCATTTATATCTACACATTTCAGAAAAATTTGATTCATTTCGCAGATTTGAATTACGGATTAACACAATAGTACATGGCACCGTGATACTACTTGGTATCGTGGTACTTTACCAGGTATAGTACCGTAAGCTGTAACATGGGTATCGTGACAACCCTAGTTTAATGTAGGTCTGAAAGAGTTATTTAAAGTAAAGTGTAATTAAATGGACAGGCTGCTATAAACACAGGAACTCATTGTTGTGCTTAAAACATGCAATAGGCAAAATGTTGTTCAACTCTTATGATTTCTGACTGATTGAACATAAAAAACAGTGATTGTTCTAATTGTTTCAGTTGTGTCCGGGGGAGACCTGGAAGCAGTGTTGATCCAGTACACAGCCAACAATGAGGCATGGAGGGCCATCTCCAGTCCTGAAACTGTTCTGAACAACCGCTTGATCAGAGTGTTCTGGCGCAGAGAAACCACGTCCAACACAGAGGAGCAGAGACCCAGTCAGATCTCGAACCCTAGCCAACAGCACCCCTCAGCAGCACATGAGTTGTGATGCCCTGTTAATGCTTTGTATTGTTGTATTTATACCTGGAGTAAAATGAATGCAGCACTGACTGTAGTTCAATACTCAGTCTCTCTGCATACTGTACAAAAAGTTCCAAAAGTTAATCCGTCAAAAGCAGTGTGTGTCAAAAGAGTGGTTTTCACTTTGTCTAACATTAATTTCATAGTAGCAGCTATATAAAGCTGCATCATTTAATTATGATTATTTGTACTGATTAATAAATCAGTCATAATCCATGACATTGTGGAGGCAAAGAACCAGCTGATGCAAAGCAGATTTAATCTTGTTTGATTCTGTAATACCATGAATATCAGAATACTCAGTAGGGCTGTGACGGTGGCCGTGACAACTGCACCACTGCGGTGGTAAAGTGCCATGACGATGGCAAACTGCCACCAGCGGTAGTGCACGTCACTTTGACAAATATAGGTGCAATAGATATGAGAGTTGCGATAACGATTGCTAGTTGTAGCCTTTCAGTTGTGGATGGTTTTATTTAAAAGATTTTACATTAACAGAAATTATTGGCATATGTTTCCGTTTGTGCGTTCGAGCGCAGGCCTGCACGGCAAAACCCAGGTTATTCTGCGGGTTCTGCAATGGATCTTGTGAAATGAACAGATACGTAAAATCAAAACTGGCTATGACCCACTTGCTTAGTGTCGAGCGCGCGCAGGTTTTGCCGTGGTTGCGGAGAGACATCTATTCATTTGCGCTCCTGTGCACATTTTATGAATGCGCATTTAGTGCAGCTGTACACATTTTAATCTGGACAATGTCAACAAGTAAGTTTCACATCAACGAGTTGGAAAAAGTAAAGTTTTTATGGCAATCTGAATAGGAAAGCCAATGTAGGTTTAAACAGTTTGTTTCAAATGGAATTGTTAAGGACTGTAAGGGTTAATACGCCACTGACTGAAGTTACTGCAACAAGAGCTTTTTTATTTAGTATTTAGCTTTCTTATATCATTTAAGTTTTCATTATTTACTGATGTTTATTTAAATGTTTTATATGCTGTAGTGTGCTGTTTCACTGATGGATTTGCGCGTTAAACATTGACGGATGTTTCATCCTCATTTATTTCAGATATCATATTTCAATTTCAAGTATTTAACAATTTCAAGTATTTAAATAAGGTCTATATTTCTCTTCCACTCGTCATGTGGTTGCTACACGCAAATATAATAATATTTATATTATTTATATAAATAACATATATTTCTCAACCACCGCGGTCGATTTGTCTATTACCACCACGGTGGTAAAAAACTGCCACCGTCACAGCCCTAATACTCAGTTCTGTTCGATTGGAAATGTAAGGTGTGTATTATAGTTATACTTTATCTAATGTTTAGAATGCTAGTGGAATTTAGTAATATAATTTGTTTTCTGTTTAGTTTCTATTTACCCACTATTGTATTGATGTCTTGTTTTTAGGAAGGAATTATTTCCTCAACAGAGTCACCTCACTGGATGGTAATGAACTTTCTGTCTAACGCCGGCTTCACATTGGACTAGGGCGTATCAAAATCGAACCATCACACAAAAACCACCTCGAAGGGCAGAGCGTGGCATTATGTCAGGGTTCTCAACTCTGGCCCGCGAGATCCATTTTCCTGCCGAAATTAGCCCCAACTCTGATAAAACACACCTGTATAAGCTAATCAGCATCTTTAGGAACAGACACGTTCAAATGCAGCAGGGCTACGCAAATTGCGTGGCGCATCGCATTAAAGTACCGCGAGAGTGATTCAGATCCATACAGAGCAGTTGGCACTTGAATTACTCTTGCGGTACTTTAAAGGGGTCATATGGCGGAAGTACGTGTTTTTCTGTGTTTTTGGTGTTTTATAAGTTGCCCATGCATGTATTAGACACGTAAAATTGCAGAAATGAAAGTGTGGGAACAAAAGATGCGTTCTATCTAAAAGCGAATACTCAACCAGACTTGCCTGAAACGCCTCGTGTAACCACACCCCCACAAATCTACGTAACTTCGTAACATGATTTGACTAAGACCACCCAAATCTACACGTAGTTAAGGTGGGTGTAATTGTAAATCTCATTGCATCGCCTGTCAGTACAATTGCTTTGGAACCTGATGTTCCGAATATGGTAAGAGGCGTTACATTTCCGTGAAATGCTTGCAGTATTTGACCAATCACTATGCATTGGTGAACTGGCCAATCATAGCACACCTCGCTTTTCAGCGCGATGAGCTTTGTAAAAAATCAGCGCGTTTCAGAGAGGCGGGGCAAAGAGGAGATACAAACATGCACGGTATGTGGAAAATACAATGTTTTTTAAACTTTAAATGGTGTATACACATTGCGTTACATCTAAAACAAACAATAATATTCGTTTTAGCCGTGCAATATGACTACTTTAATGACATACGCCGATAGATTTGCGCAGCCCCGCATTAAGTTGAATGCGTCTGTTCCTAAAGACGCTGATTGTTTAGGTGTGTTTTTATCAAAGTTGGGGCTAAATTCTGCAGAAAAAGGGATCTTGTGGGACAGAGTTGAAAACCACTGACAATGGCACGCTCTGCGCTTCGGAGGTAGTAAGGCATAATGATCACTTCATTTGGACTGTTCCCTGTGACTGTTCGGTGCGAATACAAGTACTGTTACACCCCTAATGTATTTGTGAATGTATTTCGTAAAAATAATAAATCAATGTAACATGATGTTTAATACATTATTACAGTCTAATTTATATATTCGTTTTAAGTATTTTTAGATTGTTAGTTTTTAATGTGTATTATGTTAAATTGTCAAGTAATTTCACCGAGCTGAAATCAACATCGAATCAATGTTAGGTAAGGGAACTATTTCACCGATTTTTAATCACAATAAATGTTATTTTGTATTTTTTGACAGTTGTCTTATTTTGAGAGTAATAATATATAATATTTAATACAACATTGTATAATTTTAAAAAGACCAAATTTAGACTTGAAACGGATGTCTTTTTTGACGTCTTTTCACAGGCAGTGACGTCATTTCGACGACTTTTTGCTGGGTGGGAGAGATGATATGACATGACATGACATATTTACTGTATTAATGAAGACAGTAGTGAAAGCCGTCGGAATAACTGTCTGCATTCACTGTACATTAAACAACAAATGTCAGAGTGTGTTTATTTAAAATGGGAAAATAAGCACGAACTTCCTCATTTACGGTCTCCAGCCAGCCAGCAGTTTAACTATAACGCGCACGCACGCACGCACGCACACACACACACATGTCTGGTTTACTATCCCCGTGGGGACAGTCCATAGGCGTAATGTTTTTTATACTGTACAAACTGTATATTCTATCCCCTAACCCAACCCCTAAACCTAAAGATCATAGAAAACTTTTTGCATTTTTAGATTTTTTAAAAATATTGTTCTGTACAATTTATAAGCTTTTTTACCCGTGGGGACCTCCATTTTGGTCCCCACGGTGACACGAGTCCCCATGTGTTGGTGTGTATTCAAGTTTAGGTCCCCACCGGGATACACACACACACACACACACACACACACACACATACATACATACGCACACGCACGCACAATATGTTTACGTTTATGTTGTGTGTGTGTGTGTGTGTGTGTGTGTGTGTGCGTGTGTGTGTGTGTGTGTGTGTGTGTGTGTGTGTGTGTGTGTGTGCTTGACAAAACATCGGTCGTTAAGTTAACGTTACAAACATAAGCGCATACAGTATGACTCTATGACAACTGCAAGCTAAGTTACATGCTATGATGTTTTCGTTGCGTGTTTGTTTACGTGTTACGTTCTCGTCTTTTCTGTCGGATTTACTCGTCACAGTTATATACTAAACATGTCATTTCGTGAAACTCTACAGGAATAAAGAAAACTTTTACCTTACGGTGTGAGAATGTACCTCTTCACGTCTGTTTTCTTGCCTAAGGCCTAAGGTAAAACTCAACACTCCCTGTCACGTACAAGATTAGTATCAGTTGTGATGGCGTAATACACAGGAAGCTGCGTCCAGATACCCCCACTTGCTATGGAAGGCCGTTTTGGCAAATATTTCTGCGTTTCTCAACGGGGGCGGTACTGCCCCCCAGTGGCCGTCCAGAGAACGTCGGGGGGTGATGGAAGCAAGATTTTTGAAAGGGGACTTTCAGGTGTTCTTTGGGGGCGTTTGCACGTTTACACCAAATATACAGGCAAGACAAGATTTAACATTTACCTGCAAAAGATTACGATCTGCATCAGGAGCAGCTAGGGTGCAAACTGTGGTTTAAATGTAACCGTGAACAGATGCGATGCGAGCACCACCTTGACTGTACAAAACGTTTGGACCACAACGAGAAAAAGCGACAGCTGAATTCTCGCCACATCGCGTGTGAAAAAAACACTTCAAAAGTCCACTAAAGTGTCTAAATAAATTAAATGGGTAATCTTTTTTTGGTAGAACATGAATGAAGGCAACTATTAGCTGTTCTGAAACATAATGAAATCCAAACAGTGATTTCAGCGAGCACGAACACAAAATGACAATCTCTATAACTGAACGCAGTTCGTCCTGTATAGGCTACATTCAGGTTAGAGAGGCTTATAAATGTGCTGCTAGTAGTAATGTATGTGGTTGTACAAGCATTGCGCCGATTTATGTTTCGCATGGGTGCTCAAACTGACAAGTTCGACAACTTCATGTAGGATGTTGGAGGACTTAATTTTCCCAGAGCAATGCGAGCGAGTTTTTAAAAGTAATGTGTTATAGAACTTTACCACTAACATAGTCATACAGTAGATAGAACCTTAATCGTTGGTGACTTTAACACCCACATCGATAATCAAAAGGATACTTTAGGACTAGCTTTTAGGACCCACACACAACCGTAAATGTACGTTAGACTTAATTCTGTCATATGGTCTCGATCACGATAATGTAGAAATCCTGCCCCAGAGCGATGATATCTCGGATAACTGCCTCGTTGCCTGTACGATTAATCTAGCAAAAACCTCTCGATGTACTCGACGCTATCGACTCGGTAAAACGATTATTTCAACAACGAAAAATAGCTTTATCACTAATCTCCCAGACCTGTCTCAAATATGTCATGTTGCAAACAACCTTGAAGACCTTGATGCTGTAACAGAAACTTTTAACAACATCTTCTCTAACACCCTAGAAACTGTTGCTCCCCTTTGGTTGAAGAAGATAAAAGTAAAAGCACTGGCACCATGATATGACCAAAAAAGCTACCAGAAAAATGGAACGTAGATGGAAAACTACAAAATGAGAAGTTTTTTGTGATGCATGGAAGGAGAGTGTACGTACATACAGGCAGTCTCTGAAAACTGCTAAGACTGCATATCTTAGCAAATTTATAGAGGAAAATTATAATAATCCTAGATATCTATTCAACACAGTTGCGAAACTGACAAAAAGTAGATCCTGAACAGCTTTAGATGTTAGATTACCACACAGTAGCAATGATTTAATTTTGTTTTTATTTAAACTTTTCTAATAAAATTGAGACCATTAGAGAAAATATTTCAGCTGAGAGGCCGGCCTATGAAGCATTCACTAATACACTTAGTAACAAAACCCCACGTCAACAGCTTCAGTTATTCACTGCAGTTGGTCAGGAAGAGCTCACAAAAGTGATAAAAGCAGCTAAATTGTCATTGTGCATGTTAGACCCTATTCCCACTAACCTATTAAAAGAGGTTTTTCCTGTTGTGACTGAACCTCTGCTCAATATTATAAACTCATCACTTGCACTTGAATTAGCTAACTTTAGACCAATCTCAAACCTACCTTTTTTATCCAAAATACTTGAAAAAGTAGTCTCAAGCCAACTATGCACATTCCTGCAGGAAAATAGCTAATATGAAAAATTGCAGTCAGGATTTAGGCCCAACCACAGCATGGAGACAGCACTACTTAAAGTGACAAATGACTTTCTCATAGCATCTGATCGCGGCACCATTTCTCTTTTAGTCCTATTGGACCTGAGTGCCGCTTTTGATACTAAAGATCACGCCATTCTAATAGATAGACTAGAAAACTATGTTGGCATTGGTGGTCAGGCATTAGCCTGGTTTAAATCCTATTTATCCAACCGTTACCACTTTGTTTATGTAAATGATGAAATGTCACATAAATCTCGGATTAAATTCGGAGTGCCACTGGGATCAGTTTTAGGGTCCATCCATTTTCCACTTTACATGCTTCCCTTAGGAGACATTATCAGGAAACACAAAGTAAATTTCCATTGCTATGCTGATGATACCCAGCTTTACAGTTTCTCAAAACTGGGTGATACCGTCCAGTTTTCAAAGCTAACAGACTGTGTTAATGACATCAAAATCAGGATGCTTTCTTATGCTAAACTCTAACAAGACAAGAGGTGTTAATTATTACACCAAATTCCAGTAAACATGAAAAAGTAGAGTGCAGCATTTCCTTTTATGGTTGTTCGCTTGTGTAGTCGTCCACAGTTAAGAACCTGGGTGCGTTGCTAGAAAGCAGTCTGTAGTCGTGTGACGAGATCTCATGGCACGAGATCTTGCGAGATCCAATGTGCGGAGAACCTCGTGCAATTGGCATGATGGGGTGTTGGGCTCGAGATTGCGAGCATTTTAATCGCATATTCTTCCTAAATTTAACCTATGTGACCTCAAAATATATTTGGGAGCATTTGTGTGAATGCACATTTTGTTGTGGTGTGACCTGTTTTCATTACTGTACAGAACACGCGAATAACTGCACAATGTATGTGCGTACTGCAGTAGCGAACCATCAGGGCCCTCTGTGTTGACTTAAACTATCGTAAAAAATAATATTTGAAAACTTTGAAAAAGTCGGCCGATTTTCCCTATTAGATATGTATATTTGACTTCCTGGATCGATGTGGACTCTGTCCACGTGAGATTTCCAAGTGTCACGAGAGTAATTCAAGATCACGGAGCAGTCGCAGTTCTGTGATGTGATACGCTGTCTGCGCAGCCTGCGCATGCTGAAAGAAGTTGAACGTGTGCTTACGTCGGCCCGCCTTCAATTAGCATATGGCTGGCTGACACTACAGTACATCAATGGGAGAGATTAATTTTAAGTGACAGTATAACTGACCCCAGCTAACATAAGGCTGGCGGCCAACAGTGGCAAAGTTGGCGGTCCACCGGCGGGAACCACCTGCGGGCCACCGGCTTTTTGCTCATCATTTTTCCAGTGGTCCACCGGCGGCAGAAGCCATATTTCCGCCGGTGGTCCGCTGTTAAGCCATTGGTTTATCATTAATGTTTGCTGGCGGCCCACGGTCGGTCCGCAGTTTATAATCGTTAAATCACGCTAACCAAAATGTCACTCAACATAAAAACCAATGTTCACAACTGCAAATTTAATATTTTAACAGATTAAATACACAAATGCATTACATTTATCAGACCAACACACAAATACAGTATTTGTACCCATATTTAGATTTAGATTCAATTTATTGTCATTGCACATGGCAACGAAATGTGACCTCTGCATTTAACCCATCCAGAGAGTAGTGAACACACGCACAGCAAGTGGTGAACACACGTACCCCCGGAGTAGTGGGCAGCTATCACTGCAGCGCCCGGGGAGCAAGTAGGGGTAAGGTGCCTTGCTCAAGGGCACCTCAGTTGTTACCCGTCGGCTCTGGGAATCGAACCGGCAACCTTCTGGTCACGAGTCCGACTCTCTAACCATTAGGCTACTACAATGATTGTAGCAAAACCACAATAACTATGACATTACTACAACATATAGAAAACCTATACAGACTTCCACCATGGTTTCAAAAGCATCAGAACCATTTTTAAAACCTTGATTTGAAAAAAGAAAAAAAAATATGATTACATGGTTGCAGTGTTACCATAGTAAAACCCAGGATAGCTGTCGTAAGGGTATAGATCTTAACAATGCATACAATTTCAAAGCAGCTTAAAAATGCACGTTTCAATGTTACAATCAAAAAATATATCCTTTAATCCACCAGAGGTTGCTGTGACTCACTGAGAAACAACAAAGTGATCTTCATATCACAATAGCTCTAAGACAATACAAGTCATGTGTTTAAAGTAATGTTCAGTTAAACGGGCAATATTATTATAGGTTAAGTTTGCAGATTTTCAACCCATATCTGGCAATTTTTTTCCGACAAGTAAATGGGAATATCTCAGTAAGTAACTAAAAAATAAGAGTAAACATTGTCTATTTACATATACGGCCATTATTGTAACAATACAAAGTGGATTGACAATCAGCAAACTTACACTTTCATAGGCAGTGTAATCAGGCAGTGATTACAATATTTGGCAGTTTTTTTGCCTTTATTTGTACAGTATAGCGAAGTGGGAGAGAGAAGAGGGTGGGGTCGGGAAAGTACCACGAGCCGGGAATCAAACTCGGGTCGCCCAGAGCACAACCACACCATGTGTCGGAGCACTGCCCACGAGGCTATCAACTCTTTGTGAGTCTTTGTGAGTGTTGGCATCATCTGAAGTCTTCACAAGTGATGCTGTATCCAATCTGGAGCTGCCGTAATCTTAAAGTGTAAACCCTGACAGATTGAAACAGGAAAGCAAAAGGAGAAAGATTAGCACTGCTGCTGTTCATAATATTATTTTAAGCAAAAGATGATCATGTTCACTTTTTACTATTTCATTTATGAAGAACAAGGTACAAGATGTGTTATGGGAATGCTTAACTAAATCTGAAAAAGCTCTGGCTCCTTTAATGGACTCTGATATCCTGGATATTACCAATAGTCCAGAGCTTGTGACTTTACTTAATTTATTTTGGAATTATCTGGTTTAATAGCTATCAGGTTTTTTCTAGGTCCCTTAGTAAATTTGTCATCATAATTTGAAGAGCTGGAAAGTCTCTATGGAAAAAACTACCTATGCAATAGTATCATAGGAACAAGCAACCATAACTATAATTTACACTACCATTCAAAGGGTTCAGACTTTTTTATTTATCTCATTATATGAATATATTGTAAACTGTACTTTATTGTAAACTGAATTTTCAACATCATTACGCCAAAGTTCAGTGTCACATGATCCATGTGACAATTTTGTTGCTCAAGACACTGAAGACTGGAGTAATGATGTTGAAAATTCATACTGGCATCACAGAAATAAATTACACTTTACTATATATATATTCAAAAAGAAAACAGCTCTTTTTATATTGTGGTTAATTAACAGTATTTCTGTTTATATTGTATTTTTTGCCAAATAAATATCAACATAAATAACAATAGCTAGCAAAAAAATGAAATAAAAATATACACTACTGTTAAAAAGTTTAAGGCTATAACTTTAAGGTTTTTGTTACTTGTCATTGGATTCATACTCGCAGCACCTTGGAGATGTTTTCTGACAGGAGGTCTACTCCACTTTTACTGCACACCCATCAGCATGGAAAAATCTACAAACATAACATTGAATGTTAAGGAATGACAATATAGTTAACGTTAACTGGGTTTGCAGGTACAAAACCGACTGTCAGAGAAGCTGCAATACATATGATAACTTAACTCGCTTAAAAGCAGTTTTAAATTGGCTAATGCTAATCAGTCTGTCATCAAGGCTCATTTTATGTAGGCCTGATTAAAGGGGCCATATGGCGGAAATACGTGTTTTTCTGTGTCTTTGGTGTGTTATAATTTGCCCATGCATGTATTAGACACGTAAAATTGCTAAAATTAAAGTGTCGGAACAAAGGATGCATTCTATCTAAAAGCAAATGCGAACCCAGACCTGCCTGAAACGCCTCGTGTAACCACACCCCGACGAATGTACGTCACTTCGTAACATGATTTGACTTAAGACCGCCCAAATCTAAATGCAAGTGAGGTGGGCAAACTTGTAAATCTCATTGTATCGTCACCGCCGCAGCCATGTCGCGGAGACGCTGTGTGTTTCATAGCGAAAAGAAAGACTCTTTGTTTGCCATGCCAAAAGATAAGACGACTAAAAACAAATGGTTACATTTTATTTACAACACTGTTACAGAAAAGTACAATCCGAATGTTCAAGTTTGTGCAGCGCATTTCTCCGACGATTGCTTCACGAATGTGGGAGAGAGATTATGACCGGCTATGCACGAAAGCTTTGGTTAAAAAGTGGGGATGTTCCAACCATTACAACTTCGCTGGTGCTTCAGATTCGCAGCCTGTAAGTATATTTTCATTGTAAAACACTGTGTTACGGACTAACGCGAGTTGAGTTTGTCGTGTGTTTGTGATCTGCAAATGCAGACATGCGCGCAACGTGAAAAAAGACAACATAAGCCCTAATAATCAGTAATAATGTTCCCACTAGAGGCAACAAATGTGGTGTTTATAATGGGGTTTATTGTCTTTATTGTCGCGTCGAGACGTGGCGTAACACTGGTTGATCAAGAAGGGCCAAAGCGCTCGCGTTATTAATTATGTTAATTATGTTATCTCACACAAACTCTGTATGATGTATATCAGGGTTCCTCAATTAGTTTTCACCAAGGGCCAAATTCTACCAACAATAGAAAGTCAAGGGCCACCAACTATAATTTAATAACTGTAATTTTTTTTCTGCTAATATTATTGTTATTATTATTATTGCTTTTGCTGTTGTTTTTTGTTTTAAAAAAAGTCACAATATAAATAACAAAAATTTTATTAGTTCTATTTTCTCAGTTTTGATCAAACAGTAACATTACAATACATAAACATTACTTTGTATTGCTAAAAAAACATTATGTTGCAGAATCATAAAATTGAATGAAGAAAAAAAATCGGGATCATGTTTTCCATCCATATCAACACTTTCTGTTCATTCCACACTGGATCTCTTTTCTTCGCTTTCCTAAAATGCAGAGTAAATTATTAGACCTATCAGCATTAATATTTTTATTGTTCTTACATTTATGGTGATCAAAATGTAATAGTATTAACAGACATCAACTCACCATTCAATGAGAGAAGTGACAGCAACGGGCTGAAGCAATGCCTCTGATGTTGGGGGTGTATTCTGTTGTCGCAATCCTGAGACACTGATCAAGGTGTTTACTGGACAATCTGTTTCTATCCTGGTTCGTGATGATATTCATTATAGAAAATGAATACTCGCGGATGTAGGTGGAGGGAAACATTGAAAGTAGAAACATTGCAATGACTCTGCTGTTCTTGAATTTATCTTGAAAAACAAATTTGGTCCAAAAGTCATTCACATTAGACGCCTTGTGTTGCTCTCTGAGTAAATCAGACTTTGACATTTCCAAAATACCAAGCTGCAAAGATGCTTCATCTAAGGATGGAATCAGGCTTTTAGCCTCAGCAGTCCACTGTCCATCTGCTGGAACTGAGAATGGATGTCTTAGGAAGAGGAGTTCACTCGACAAGTTAAAGCTTCCAAATCGCTCCTTGAAATTATCTGCCAGTCTCGTGACGAAGTCGCGCATTAGCGGGTCCTCTCGCATACGGTGTTTTTCGCAATGCTGTTGCAAATGTGGAAAGTGTAGCTTCCTTCCTTGAAGATCCCATTCAAAAAGAGTCAGTTTTAAACGAAAAGCTTCAACAACTTCGTGCATGTCTGCAATAGTGTGGTTCTTGCCTTGCAATTGCAAATTAAGCTGATTTAGATGAGACATGATATCGCACAAAAACTCACGTATCCCATCTCTGTGCTGTCGTTCAAAAACCTCAACAAATTATCTGCTTTCTGACTTTGGATGCTACTTAAAAATTTACAAAGTTCATTTTGTAGTTCACACACTCGTTCCAGCACACGACCCTTGCTTAGCCACCGGATATCATTGTGCAGCAAAAGATCGTGCCGTTCTGCAGACATTTCCTCCAGTAAAGCTCGAAAAAGACAATGTTGCAGACTCGAGCTCTCCCGAATAAAGTTTACCAGCTTCATCACAGTATCCATCATCTCTTTCATTTTTCCAGACAATTTGGCGCACAACACCGATTTATGAATTATGCAGTGAAATGCCACGAGTGTCGGGTTGACAACAGCTAGTCTGCTTACCAGGCCTTTGTGATGACCAACCATCGAGGGAGCCCCGTCAGTAACGACAGACACAACTTTGCTCAAATCCAATTCATTCTTTTTAAAGAACTCCGTTAGTTCTTTAAAAAGTATTTCTCCGGTTGTGCGCCCATGTATCGGCAGCAAACAAAGGAGCTCTTCACGGAAACCCTTCCCATAAAAAAATCTGACAAACACCGACAGCTGTTCAATGTCGGTTCGGTCACAAGACGAGTCTATTGCAAGTGAAATGGCTTCTGCTTTCTTTATGTCGGATAACAGATTAGACAGGCACTCACCCGCCAATGCCTCGACTCTTCTTGTGGCTGTGCAATCGTATAATGGCACCTGCTGTAATAGCTCCGTTACCATTTTCTTTGTTTTCGCGTCGTGATTTAGAAGTTCATCCACCATGTCAATTGCACAGGTTTTAATTAATTCGGCTTCGGTGAACGGCTTTTTGGCCTTTGCCAGGTTCCAAGCCACACGTATGGATGCTGCGGTTGCATTCTCCTGCACAGATGTTGTTTTGTGAATAACAGCAACTGACTTTTTGTAAGCGGCCACCAATTGTGTTACCTTCTGTTTGCGGCTTTCAGAATGTTCTGGATAACTGCAGCTGAAATTGCTGTGCAATGCCCCGAAATGCCGTTTCATGTTATCAGCCTTACAGACCGCCACGGTCTGCGTGCATAATAAACACGTTGGCTTCGCATTGTGGTAGTCAGGCAAAACAAAACAAAACTGTTCTGTCCATTCGCTTTTAAATCTTCTATTTTCTGTGTCTACTTTTCTCTTTTTCACACTCGCCATGATTTCGCTGTCACCACTTGTCACTAACTGTCAATGCAGCTGCGCAGTTTGCATTTCCGCGCCAGCATTGTGATTGGCTGACAGAGTACCGCGAGAGCTATGCGAGATCAGAGTGCTTTGTGTGCTATCGAGCCGCTCGACCCAAATGAAATTGAACACACTTTTTCCCGCGGGCCAAAAAAAATGCACTTGCCCGCGGGCCGCCTATTGAGGAACCCTGATGTATATGATTGTTTGTTTATAGTCTTTATAACGTCGTATATAAAAGGTTAAACAGTTAGCTATAGTTTTTAACTATTTAACATCATATTTTTTTAATAAAACCTTACCAATCCTTTACACCGTGCTCAAGTCGCGCTGGCAAAGTTGATGTATCGGCTTGATCATCTTCATTTTCCGTATCAGATTCGGGCTCGAATTGATATAAGTGTACCAAAGAGGGTGGAATATACTGTTGAGTTGTTTTCTTTTGGTTGTTTTTGAAGTTATTTGATGAAGCTTTGTGCAAAATTGTCCTCCTTTTAGATTGTGTGATTTGTAATAAAACGTTTATATTTTTCTATTTACTTTTGTTTCATTTACAGTATGCTCACTCCACCTTCTGACTATAAACCTGTGTGCCTAAATAGTAATTTTCCCGGTATTCCCGGGTGGCGTAGTCGAGTAGCTTAGTAATTAATTTTCCTTGTTCAGTATATTCCACCCTCTTTGCTACATTTGTCGTAGTCGGCAGGGTTTGAACCTGCGCGGGGCCACTCTGTTGTGGATCTGGGACGTTTACAGGAAGCTGACCCGGTCATTAGTGAGATCTTGGGGTTCTGGAGGAAGTGAGAGTTTCCTGGCCCTCAAATGCGGCGGCAACTCTTTAAGGCAGTAGCGGTGATTCTTCTACGGCAGTGGGATCGTTTAGTGGAACAGCAAGGGGTGATGTATCGGCGCATCCAGCGCCCTGATGGTGGTGAGGAGGTCTTACAGGTGGTCTTACCCTCTGTCTTGCGGTGTGATATTTTGAGGGGACTGCACCAAGAACATGGGCATCAGGGCAGTGAACGCACCACAGAATTGGTGCGTCAGCGATGCTACTGGCCGGGTATGACGGCAGAGATTGCTCGATGGTGCCAGGAGTGCGAGCGGTGCCAGAGGGCCAAGGATACTGAACCTGGGGCAATCATGGGGCATTTGTTAGCATCCCGGCCGAATGAAATCTTGGCTATAGATTTTACATGTTAGAAGCCTCTCGGTCAGGGTTGGAGAATGTCCTTGTTATGACGGATGTTTTCACTAAGTTTACCCTTGCTGTGCCTACTCGAGATCAGCGGGCTGAAACTGTAGCGCAAGTGCTTGTGAATGAATGGTTTTACAAGTTCGGTGTCCCAGGGAGACTTCATTCGGATCAGGGCCGTAACGTTGAGTCCTTCTTAATCCAGCAACTTTGTCTGCTGTATGGAATAGAGAAGTCTCGCACTACACCATACCACCCAGCTGGTAATGGTCAGTGCGAGCTTTTCAATAGGACCTTGCATAACTTGTTGCGTACCTTGCCAGTTTCTAAGAAAAGGGATTGGGTGTCATGTCTGCCTCAGGTGCTTTTCTCCTATAACACCACTCCGCACCAGGCTACTGGAGAATCACCCCATTTTTTGATGTTTGGTCAGGAGCCACGGCTCCCTGTAGACTTCCTGTTAGGTGGAGTCTCTAACCCAGCTAAAGGGGAAGTACATGACTGGATTGTGGAACATCAGGCAAGGCTGCAGGCAGCTTTTGATAGTGCACAAGATCGTTTGAGAACAGCGGCCGAACGTCGTAAGGGTTCTCGTGTTAGAGAGGTACCACTTGAGGTCAATCAGATGGTGTATTTTAGGGAATGTGGCTTGAAGGGTCGCCAGAAGATTCAAGATGCTTGGAGTTCTGTGGCTTATAGGGTAATTGAAACCCCAAATCTGGGTGGTTAAGTATATACTATTGCACCAGTAGATGAGGTGACTAAAGTTAAGCGGGTCCATCGCTCTCTCTTAAAACCACAAATTCTGTGCAATCAGGCCCTTGGCCCTTGTACAGGACCGGTAGCAGGTACAGAGTGTGTACTGGGAAGTGACGAAGACGGTCCTGCAGGAGACTCCGAGATGGCTGTAGAGGATATTCTGGATGCGGTAGATTTGTGGGCTGTTTTGCCAGAGCACAGGCAAGGGGAGGGTATTTCTGCCCCCACAGTAAGGTCAGCTTCACGTACAGTGGAGGGGGTTAGCCATTCTCCTAATCTGGATGTAAATTTGGGGCAACCCCCAGATGTATCTGTTAGTTTGCCTCAGGAAAGTGGGGCTTTGCCTCGGCGGTCAAGGCGACCTACTTCTGGCCAACATTCAAATGTGCACCGGTTGCCTAGACCAGTTAGATGGGCTGTAAGGGGAGTTCCACCAGTTCCTGAGGTGATGTCCAATGCAGTGATGGCTTTCTATAGGCCGTGGGATTGACGCTTGAGGTGTAAGGATTTATCATCCAGGCGACGATTCACAAGGTGGGGTGGAATGTAGTAGGGTGACGTATGGCCCTGGTTGCTCATTGGCTGGTGTCATGTAGATCTGTGGACCAATCAGGGTGCTTCTCACATTGTATAAAATCTCTAGGGTGTAGTGCCTGGGAAGCATCATTTCATTGGTACCGTTCTCCTTCGAGGAAGCACTTTTCTGACTGGGCGGTAGGTGTTCGGCTGCACGTATATGTTAACAATTGAGACTTATACTATTGATACTATAATCGTTGATGCAGGTTGGGTTTTCTGCTGGTCTTCCAACTGCTGTGCAGTGCTGCGCTCACAACAGCTACAGGTGGGTTTTGTGTGATACCGGAAATCTTTGTTAGCTACGGAGAGCGAGAGACTGATTGTGTGCACATGCAGTTGTTGTGTAGGCAGCTGTACCCTCCCAGGACGATTGATACGAAAGGAGATCATTTTACGAATCTCCCTTGGTATGTATTATTGTTTCCGTCGTATTAGATATGGATTCTTGTACTTTATTGTGCATTTCATGATCGGCAGGTGGCTGCACGTCCAAGGGTTCGGTGGTTTCGAATTGCGAGGCGTGGAATGTAAAACCCCTTCGACGTGGCTGCACTGCTGCTTTGCCCGGGACTTCTTGTTGCTGTGCGTAGAACTTCATCGTCTCTTGGTTGATTTACATTCAAAAGTGCAAAACAGTATGCAAACGGTGGCGAGGAACCCAAAACTCTAATCGAGAAAAAAAACGTCAGGATAACCCAGGCCCAACCAGGGGATTCCAGTTCCCCTCTGGCAAAAGCTGCTGCCTCTGCACAAGCTCCAGAGAGCTTGCGCAACAAGGCTAAATAAAATAAATAAACTTTCTAATAAAGTAAATTATAGTTTAAGATTATCATTAATAATCTAATAGCATTTGAAATTTTGTGG
Source organism: Triplophysa rosa (assembly GCF_024868665.1). Lineage (NCBI taxonomy): Eukaryota > Metazoa > Chordata > Actinopteri > Cypriniformes > Nemacheilidae > Triplophysa > Triplophysa rosa. The sequence continues at coordinate 898,335 of NC_079909.1, read as the reverse complement.
TGAAGACATGTCAGGTGACCGCGTCCAGCTCTATCATCTCAGCTCTTGTCAGGTTGCCGCTTCCCATTCTCCGCTCCACCATCAGGTCAGGCCAAGAACTGCATCCTGCTCACTGTGGTAACCTTGGAACAATGAGACAAGACTGGCTGAGAGTAGAGTACTGTTCTGCACTCTTTGATGCAACAAGTACATCAGTTGTGTTTTTGGTTCCGGTTGATCTAACTAATGCAGCCTAAACCCTCAGAGGATTTATATTATGGAAGTGTAGTGTATGCAAGATTAAAGAGATGCGTCTTTAGTCTAGATTTAAACTGACAGAGTGTGTCTGCCTCCCGGACAGTGCAGGGAAGACTATTCCAAAGTTTAGGCGCTAGATAGGAAAAGGATCTACCACCTGCACTTGATTTTGAAATTCTAGGTATTACCAACTGACAGGACGCCTGAGAGCGTAATGCACGTGAAGGACTGTAATACAAAAGGAGTTCATTCAAGTACTGAGGAGCTAAACCATGTAAGGCTTTATAGGTAATAAGCAAGATTTTAAAGTTAACGCGATGCTTTATAGGTAACCAGTGCAAGGTTGACAGAACCGGGCTAATATGTTCATACTTTTTTGTACGTGTAAGAACTCGAGCTGCCGCGTTTTGGACCAATTGGAGTTTTTGTAATAAGCCTGCAGGGCAACCACCTAACAGTGCATTACAGTAATCTAGTCTTGATGTCATGAATGCATGAATTAACTTCTCTGCATCTGAGATTGACAGCATATGACGTAGTTTAGATATATTCTTAAAATGGAAAAACGCAATTTTACAGGTGTTGGCGACGTGGCTCTCAAATGACAGATTACTATCGAATAGAACGCCAAGATTCTTTGCTGACGACGAGGGTTTTATGGAACATCCGTCAATAGTTAAACAGTATTCTTGGTTGTTACTTATAGCAGTTTTCGGTCCAATAAGTAACACTTCCGTTTTGTCCGAGTTCAGTAATAAAAAGTTGTTACTCATCCAGTTTTTTATATCGACTATGCATTCCATTATTCGATGGAACTGCTGTGTTTCATGAGGCTTCGAGGAAATATAAAGTTGAGTATCATCAGCATAACAGTGAAAGCTAACTCCGTGTCGCTTTATTATATCTCCTAGAGGTAGCATGTATAATGCGAAGAGCAGAGGCCCTAAGACTGAGCCCTGTGGTACACCGTACTGGACTTGCGATTTGCGTGACACCTCATTGTTTATTGCTACAAATTGAAAACGGTCGGATAAATAAGATTTAAACCATTTCAAAGCTATTCCCTTAATGCCGACATAATTTTCGAGTCTATGTAGGAGTGTGCTGTGGTCAATGGTATCGAATGCAGCACTAAGGTCTAGCAGCACCAATAACGAGATACAACCTCGGTCAGACGCCAATAGCAGATCATTTGTAACTCTGATCAAAGCAGTCTCTGTACTGTGACATGCTCTAAATCCAGACTGGAATTCTTCATTGATGTCATTCCTTTGGAGGAAGGAGCATAATTGAGTTGAAACTACTTTTTCCAGAATTTTAGATATGAAAGGTAGATTCGATATAGGCCTGTAGTTCCCTAGTTCTCTAGGGTCGAGTTGGGGTTTTTTGACAAGGGGCCTTATAACAGCCACCTTATATGCTTTAGGCACATGTCCTAATGTCAGAGATGAGTTAATAATACCAAGAAGAGGATCTATAATTTCTGGGAGCATCTCTTTCAGTAGATTTGTAGGTATAGGGTCTAGTATGCATGTTGTTGATTTAGATGATCTAATAATTTTAGACAGCTCATCTTGATCTACGGTATAAAATAATTGCATTTTCTCCTTAAGGGCGCTGTAGTTAGTTTGTTCAGCGGGTTTCACTTCTGATTGCATTGTTATAATTTTTTCTCTAATATCTTGGATTTTATATGTGAAGTAGTTCATAAATTCATCACTGCTATGCTGATATACAGGATCAGAAGTCACTGACGATTTATTTTTTGTTAATTTAGCCACCGTGTTAAATAAAAACCTAGGGTTGTGCTGGTTTTCTTCTATTAGTGATGAAAAGTAGGCGGATCTAGAAGTTATTAGGGCTTTCCTGTATTTTCGAATACTATCCTTCCATGCTGTACGAAATACCTCTAATTTAGTTTTCTTAAAGTTGCGCTCCATTTTTCGGGCCGCTTTCTTTAGAGCCTGAGTGTGTTCATTATACCACGGTGTGGGGCTGCCATTTTTAATCTTCTTTAAACGTAGTGGAGCAACTTTGTCTAGCGTTACCGAGAAGGTGGAATTAAAATTTTCAGTGGTAATGTCAAGATCTTCAACGTTATTTCTCATGATTTGAGACAATTCGGGCAGATTATCGAGAAACGCATCTTTGGTAGTTGAAGTTATTGTTCTACCATATTTGTAACAATGAGTTTTATTTGTCAGCCGTAGGCCAGTGAAGCAAACATAATACCAGATAATGATCCGAAATGTCTTCACTCTGCTGAAGGATTTTAACGTCGTCCACATTTATACCGTAAGACAGTATTAAATCTAAAGTATGATTACGAAGGTGAGTGGGTCCTGACACATGTTGACTAATGCCCATGGAGTTAAGAGTGTCTTTGAAAGCCATTCCTAAGGCATCTGTAACGTTATCTACGTGGATGTTAAAGTCACCAACGACAAGGAGTCTATCTGCGGCCAGTACTAGTTCTGATAAGAACCCACCAAATTCTTTAATAAAATCTGTGTGGTGCCCTGGAGGCCTATATACAATAGCTAGAATCAATTTAAAAAGTGTTTTATCTTTAGTATTAGGTGTTGAAACATGAAGAACCATGACTTCAAAAGAATTATATTTAGAGTTCGACTTCTGGGAAATGCTAAGAGAGTTATTGTAAAGTGCTGCGACACCTCCCCCTCTGCCTTTTAGACGAGGCTCGTGTTTATAATAATAATCTTGGGGGACAGATTCATTTAAAGCAATATAATCATCTGGTTTTAGCCATGTTTCTGTCAAACAGAGCATGTCTATTTTATGATCTGTTATCATATCGTTAACAAAAAGTGCTTTATTAGAGAGAGATCTAATATTTAGCAATCCGAGTCGTAACAGTTGATTATCTGTATTTTGTTCATGTTTAGTTTGTTTAACGTTTATTAAATTACTTTCAAGAGGTTTACGCATTATTTTATGTTTGCTAATCCGGGGGACAGACACAGTCTCTATTTTGTGATGTTTGGGAGAACGGATTACTACATGTTGTACATTTTGTGTATTCTGCGACGTGAGACGGCAAGCAGACAGTTGGTTAAGCCATACTGTCTGCTCCCTGACCTGGGCCCCAGCGAGTCAAGTTTTAGCATTAGCATTAAGACTTTTTGCCATATTTCTAGACAGGATGGAAGTCCCAGCCCAGGAGGGATGGAGACCATCTCGTTTCAACAGGTCAGGTCTGCCCTCAAAACTCTTCCAGTTATTTATAAAAACTATATCATTCTGCAGGCACCACTCAGACAACCAGCCATTTAGTGATGATAATCTGCTATAAATCTCATCACCACGATAAGCAGTGAGGGGGCCAGAGAATATTACAGTGTCTGACATCATGCTTGCGAGCTCACACACCTCTTTAATGTTATCTTTTGTGATCTCCGATTGACGGAGTCGAACATCATTTGTGCCGACGTGAATGACAATCTTACTGAATTTACGATTAGCCTTAGCCAGCACATTTAAATTTGACTTGATGTCAGGCGCTCTGGCTCCCGGTAAACATTGGACTATGGTGGCTGGTGCCTCTATGTTAACGTTCCGAACAATAGAATCACCGATAACTAGGGCACTTTCAGCAGGTTTCTCAGTCGGTGCGTCACTGAGCGGGGCAAACCTGTTCGAGACTGTAATCGGAACGGTCGAGTGATGTTTTGTCCTGCGACTACGCCGTCTCACAGTCACGAAGTTTCCCAGCTGCGGAGGATTTTCAACCGGAACCGAGCTGTGTGCGCTAATGTTGCTCGCATCCAAAGTGTTTTCTATCGTCGTTAAACTCTTACTATCCTCAGATAAAGATTGGATGCGAGACTCTAATTCTAAGATCTTCTCTGTCAGCCTAACTATTTCCCTGCATTTATCGCATATAAAGCCCTCGCAGCTGACAGAGAAGGCTAAGCTAAACATATGACATGAGGTGCAAGTAACAATAATAGGAATAGAAGCCATAACTCACCGGATTTGAAGTGCAATTCCAACTTACCAAGGTTGCTCGATGGATCGTAGTATACTCGCTTAAAAAGAGAAACAGTTAGCACACAAGACAAACCAGAGGCAAGATGATATTCCACAGTGTGAACAGAAAGCAAGCTAACACGCTATTGCTATGCTAACGGCGTTAAGTTAACTATCACTTTTGGTTTAGACTCTTCCAAGTAAATAACAGGAACAGGGTTATTGAGATATCAGGATAAGTTAGCAACGACAATAATAATTAACGAAAATAAAATACACTAATATTAGAGCGAAGTGTAAGAGCACTGATACAAACAAGCTGCCGGCAGCGATGCAGGAAACAGGAAGCAGGAAACAGCCACGCAACGCAACGCAGGCCAACGCAGGACTCCACACCCTTAATCTTCAACTGGATTAATACATAAATTTAACAATTTAAAATTCATAATTACATCAATTGCAAATGAATAGCCTTTTTATTAAAATATATATATATAGCTATATATATCATATATAACTATATATATATTATACTTATATTAGCGAAGGTTCGTGTAGGTGAGAAGGAAGAGATCGGGGACAGGTTGACTACTGCAGAGGAGAAGTATGGTTTATTAACAAATAATATATCACAGTTCAATGCTGACGCAGCGCGTCTCTGTTTCCAGCCTCCGTATTCCACTGGAGCTGACGATCCTCTCGTGTAGCACTCCTCTCTCAGGCTTTCTCTCTCTCGCTCTGTCTCCGCAGTAGTCTTTGCTGGCTCTCACACACCCGGCTCCTGTCTCCGAGCTGTTTATATGCATCCCCACACCAATCACTGGAATAGAGGACAGCTGATCATCATTTGCACTTCGCACCCCATTTACTCACCACTCTTCTCTCAGCCTTCTCTCCCGCTGCAGACCTTGCTAAATCACACACCCCTTGCCACAATATATATATATATATATATATTACTTATTCATTCCTTGCTTTGTTTATTTACTTATTCATTCCTTGCTTTGTTTATTTACTTATTCATTACTTGCTTTGTTTATTTGCGTATTCATTATTTATTTAATCACTTATATAACCAATTCTTTCTTTAATCACTTATTCGCCGATTTATTGTTTTATTTACTTATTCATGCCTTTATTTAATCACTCGTTGCTTTATTTATTCACGCATAAGATACGTGTCAACCTCATTAAAACATGTCCAAACATGATCTCCGGAGAAGAGAGAAAAATGTTCGATAATCGTACGGGCAAAAGTTCAAGAGTTCAACTCCAGACGTGGGCAATCCCTCACGACGTGGACAGATACTGTCTAAGGGCAAAAGTTCAACACAAAGGGGGCAGTCCCTCACAATGGGGCAGATATGGTCAAAGGTCAACGCAAAGGGGGCGGGCCCTCACAACGTGGGTGGTCCGGAAGGAATTCAAACCCCCCGCAAAGGTCAAGGATCACCATCAATCATTTTGACACAATGACCCCTATATATACTACTGTCATACATGCAGTAGTTTTAAAAATGTAAGCATAAATATGTGTGTATATGAAAAATAGTTGTATCTAGACTGTACATGTAGTTAAACATACAGTATTTAATACAGAGTGGATAATTGCATATTCTGGTTTATTTCTAAGAAAACTGATCTTGTTGTAGACAGCAATAGACGGTGTAGCAATGAGAGTGACAACAATGTGTAGAAAACCATTTCAAATCAAACTTATTTTAAGTATTATTAAATTATTATATTGTTTAATACTGCAAGTCAAGTAAACAGCACTAAACTTTAGTGACAATGCGGCTCTGCAGACCAATTTTATATTCCCACCAATGTCAAAATCCCGGTCTATCGTGCAACACTATATTGAACACTTTCAACAAAGCAGACAAAATCCAGATTAAAAAGGTTCTAACAAATTAGCTGTATTTAAAAACGGGGTCAATTGTGACAGCATGACTTTATAACAGTTTTGAGAGAAAAGATAACTTGGATACAGGTCAAAAGTTATTAAAGCAGCTTTCATGCAAACCTTGCTTCTTAAGCAAAGGCTGAACAACTGCATGCTTAAAGCAGTTCAGAACCAAACTAGTGCCCAAAGATGAGTTAATCAACAGCTAGACACTTCGGCCGATTACTGGGAATGCTGCTTTTATCATATCTGATGGAAAAACATCGAGTGACGAGGTGGTTGCCTTCATCTTGCTAACAAGATCAGAAAGTTCCATTAAAGATACATGTTGGAAATTGTAAAAGATAAATGGACGGGACACCAAGTTCAAAGACAGGTCTGGGAGTGTGAAATGTGTCCATTTACTGTATACCATTCATCATGAATTGCAGTGGTCAACTGTTTTTCACACTTGGGCAGTTCCCCATAGCATGTGTCAGTCTGGTGGTGTCCACTCCACAATTGTGAAGTCGACTGTTGGTAAAGCCGCCTCGGGAACAATCGGTCATGGGGATTCCTCGTCTGTGCTACTGTGAATATAGGATATAGCTTCATACACAACAGGTAATTGTCTCATATAAATTCTTAGTTCAATCTTGCAACTGTTCCAAAAAATGTCCTTCATAAGAGCCTCTTAAATAACATAATGCATGGCATTACTCTGCCTGTAAGCATTTAATAAAGCTCAAGTTTGTAATTCTGTTGGTTTACACATGATGGTGCATTAAAGAGAGATTTGGAAGATGCACCTCTCAAAAACATACATTATAGATGTTTAATTATTATTTGGAGAACAAGGATTATAGATGAGGGGTTTAGAATAAAAACAAAATTCTCTCTTCTTTTGTTTGTATTTATGTTCAAATCCAACCCACTTCATATTTCAGGTGCTCTAAATATATCATATTTAAAGGCTGTTATAATTCAAAGATCATACAATCCTAGTGTCAACATAATTCATTATAGGCTTAATATGAAAAAATACGCATTGTGCATAAACAATTTCCAAATAACGTTTAATTATATTATAATTTTTTATCAATATGTCTTAAGCAATATATGAATAATCATGATAATAAATGCAAACTATATTAGTATTATTATCTAAATTAATTTATTTTTTATACTAGGACGTCCATAAACCTAAATAAAATAATAAACAGTGAAAATAAAATTATTGGAATAAGTCAAAACTCACATCAACTGTTTCTTTTCTCTTCTCGCTCGCGCGAGCGCACACACAAACACACAGAGGCAAACACAATTCCACCTCTCTCTCTCATTCACTTCCTGGCTAAACACTCACATATCCATAGATTTCTCTTAACCCTCATACAAAGTTACACACACACTTACAGACACAGAGCCCCTCTGGCTCTCCCTCTCTCTCTCAACCACTCCTTTAGCTTCGCACACACACGGAGGCCTTATACACCAAACCTCTCCTTCTCACACAGTAATCACCTGAACGTCTCATGAACTCTCACACTCTCTCTCTCACACACACACACCTTTCTACGAGGACCAACAGCATTCAGGGTTTACCTTTAGCAGATCGCACAAAACACTACTATATAAGCAAAACGCTCAACTTATTTTTAGGGCCCTTATTTTGTGCAGTCAGCTGTTTGGTTCACCCGTCACGGCCATCAGCCTCCTGCCCTCTTGCCTGGATCACATCCAGGGGGGTATTATTAGATGTATTATATTGGTATGAGCAGACTTCTTTCAGGTAGTGTTTCAACACTCCTACTCTACAACAGTTCTTTACAATCTCCTCCCACTGAATGTAAGGTCACTCCCACTGGGCAGAGTCTAAATTTTGAATCTCTTGTCAGTTGATTCAGGTGCCAGTCTTTTCTTTGTTCTGTTAGATTCTTTTCTATCCCCTCTGCATCAGTGTATGTCGCCTCCTCCCAAAAGTGATTATTAATTCCCTTAGTCTCAGACAGCACTTTTGCTATGGTCTGTATTCTAGTCTGAAAAGCTATGCTTCTCTCATAAGCGAGGCCTGGCCCCTCTTCAGCCATGCAAATGGTAACTCAGTGAACTGAAACAAAATAAAGCATAAGTTACTAATGGGGAAGAAAGTATCAATCATAAAACCTAAAAATTAATCTATGATCATTAAAAAATCAATAATGGGACAGAAGCTTCAAAATCATGGGCCTTAATCGATCTTCTATTATTAATTATGAAAAAGAAAAATCTCAAAACTTCAAACTTAAAAGTCAATAACTCAATAAACTGAAATAAAACAATAAAATAAAAGTTACTATTGGGAAAGGGAAGTCTCAAAACATGAAACTGAAAAAAGTAATCTAAAAATCAATGCTAAGGAAGAAAAGTCTTAAAACAATAAACTAAACAATGATTTATAGTCAAAATCACTAAAGAAGTTTAAAAAATGAACTTAAAACTACTCTTGTGTTTAAAAGAAAAGTCAGCTATCGTATCCTCTGTAAGCCAATATGCCCTAGAGAAAAAAGTTCTAGTATACATTGACTTAAAAGTACATGCATCGTATTGTGACCATAGGAAAATCACCCATGTTGGCTGTCACACAGCCTTTCAGCCGTGATCGTCCCTAATATATCACCATCTTTTTCTGGGCGTTTCCTATGCTGGCTCTAGCAAGACAATGTCCTGGTCGTCCCATATACACCCTTTTTTATTTTTTTTTACTGTGGTCACAATGTTTCAACATGCAATATCAGTCTTTTGAATACTTTCCATAATGCAATCTTTTATTCAATGCAAAAAACACTCAAAAAACATTCTCATAACAGTTTTGAGACTCATTTTCTTTAGAAGAAAATATTATTGTAGAGGATACGCAACTTGTATTTGCTATCAAAAATCTCCCATTGTTCTTCTGTGCTCCTTCACGCCTGGTTAAACACTCACACACACTTCCTGGGAATGTGGCCAACAATTCTCTGCCTTACAAGTTCTCCAGCTAGGCTGGATACACAAAACGTTACATAGACAGTATAAACAGACAAGACCCAGGTTTGATTCTACATCTATACGCAATTCCTCTCTGCTTAAATTAATGTCTTATTCATCTCAAGACAGGCTTATTCATCTCAAGGCACGCAATTCCTCTCTGCGTAAAATAAACATGTCTTATTCGCCTCAAGGCAGCCTTTTTCATCTCAAGGCACGCAATTCCTCTCTGCGTATTCTAAATCTCTTAACGCAATTCATCTCTGCGTAGTCTATATCTTTTAAAGCCCTCTGTGGGCTAAACTAAATCTACAGGCAGTTACTGCACACTCATTCATCCATCCTCATTCATACTTTTCTCGTTGAGATCTGGGACCCTCCTGCACTTTTAGTAAATTAATTTGATTTCTTTTTAGGAGAGGCTTTTTATAGACACCTACTCTACCCAGAACTCACCTCCAGCAGACCACACAGATGTTAAATCTAAACTATAAGCAAAAGTATGCTCACCTATAATGCGGCTTGATCTGTGTAGTCAGCCGGATGGTATGCCCTCGGGTGTTGTCAGATGTCTTCAGCCTCTTTCCAACTCCTGGCTGGCTCGCCAAATATGTTGTGGTAAAAATATCAGTCTTGTAGTTCAAAAAATCTCTCAGACATAGAAGGTCCAGGTGTCAAGGAGTTAACTTTATTTGCTCGAGCCAAACAAAGTGAGATGTTCCAAGTCATCTAAAAACCAAGTGTTTTCAGTCTACAGTTATAGTGAAACTTCTGAAAGGTGGTCCTTTCTAAAACCAATCAGGTAGATTCCCGTTATCTGTTATTTTTATTAACCAATTGTTGATTTTCTGCCACCAATATATCCCAGGCAACAAGGTGTGTATTCATTCGTAGTAGGCTGGCTATTACCTATTTTTTTAAATATTTGTATGTATCCTCGCCCACCACAATTATGTCATGGTCATCATAACCTGTTTCCCTTTCTTCACCTCCTTCTCTTGTCTTTATCTGTGTTAAAACTGTGGCCTTGCTCAATGTAGATTATAGTCATAGTAACGGGCAGAACATGCCCAGATTTGGTCATACTGTAGGGTTGGGGCCGGAAAATGTCCCCAGATTTCATAAACACTGCCAGACATCAAAAACACAGCTGTGCAGGGTGCTTTTCAGAATCTCATACAAATGTGTTTAAAACGAAGAGCAATACATAGTGAATAATGATCAAAAACATAAAGACAGATCAAAAACATAAAGACATATCATGAAATTCCTCCATAGCTGTCACAGCATAGGAGTCAAATCTTGTAACTAGTGTGCAGACGCAGACTGTCACAGCAAAGTAACTTCATGTTGCCGCACAGTTAAACAAATGCAGAGTCCCGTAACTCAATAAAAGATTGTTCCAAAACAAAGTCAAAGAGCAGTAACTAGTGTTACGGTGTTCTGCCTTGGTTTCCTTTGGGCTTTTGGAAGTTACTGTTAAGACAACGTCTTTTTCGACCAAAATTGAAGTTACGGTCTTTTGCCTTTTCACGGCAGTAGCCATGAAGCACGTGTTCCCCACGCATTAGCGTTAGCACGCGTTCCATATCGGTCTGGGTTGTCTGTCAAAATATTGGACTAGGATACATTTTTATTTGATTCACGAGTTCACCTCGCATATAATAACTACAGATGGGGGACGGATATTATGCGTATTTGGCATGCTGTCCCGGGGAGAGGGCTCCGAGCTCGGTAGTTCCTCCGAACTCAGAGTGCTCGCCTCTTGTCCGGGGAGAGGGCCCCAAGCCTAGTGTGTGCCCGGACTCGGGTCGTTCCCCCAAAATATGCAATTGATGTGGGACAGCAGCCCGAGCAACGCTATCCCCCAAAAGGCTGGCTTGAGGTTTATGGCCCTTGCTAGTCTGTAGGACGTGAGCGAGGCACTACTGCAGCCGTGTGGAGTCTAAAAAGGCTCTTGCGGAAGCGATACTGCTGCGGTAGTGCCGAGTACAGATGGGGCTCTGTGGGAGCGAACGGGAGAGATGCTGTTCTGCCCTCTGAGGAGAGGGTTGAGCTCCTGGGAGAGCAGGTACTATGGGTTAGAGGTCTGCAACCCGACCCGAGCCCGACGGGGCCCGAAAAACTCGCGGGCTTCATGTTAGTGTCGGGTTCGGGTTTGTAACTAAAAAAATATATAGGCTATATACAAACAAGTTTGCGTTCTGTGGCATGTGCTTGAGTGTTTGCTGCGTTGCGACCACAAAAAAACACGAGCGAAAACACACACTTTTGACATAAACTGCTCTGCGCACATGCACCCGCTCTTGTCCTCATTGTCACGACACAGCAGGTGATGGTAAGATGAGTGCGATAAAGCAAAATATTAGCTATGGAAAACGTATAGTTCTAAATGATGCAGGGAAAGCTTCACACTGGAAGAATTATGATCTTGTCATTACTGTCAAGACCGGCCCGTAGTGTCCTCAGCATCCCTGTAAGTAACGTTAGCAGCAGCAGCGAGAAGAACTTCAGTGCAGCTGGGCTAAATTTTAATCAGAGGAGGACGGCGCTTAAACTAACAGTTCCAGAGGGTTCAAAGATGATTTTTGACTTTTACACCTGTTCACCCACAGCAAAGTTTAGTTATTGGTAAGTCTGTGGTATTTCTTATTTTTTCTTGTGTGTTCACTGCTGAGGGGGCTGCCGTGCCTTGATGAAACTGTGTTTGCCTACATGTAGCTATTTGTTTAATTATCATCGCAAGCAATCATAAAATGCAGCACATTTCAACAAAGCTTGCTGTTAAACGCACTTCGGGTTTGGGTCGGGTTCGGGCTTAAAATGTAACCGTAATGGTCGGGCCGGGTCGGGTTAAACAATCTCGGGTACGGGCTGGGTTCGGGCTTTCGTTTAAAGCCTGTGCAGACCTCTACTGCGGGTGCAGTAGGAAATTGATAGGAAGGCTCCTGCGAGAGTGGCACTACTGCGGCAGTGTGGAGTATAGAAAAGGCTCCGTGGGAGCGGCACTCCTGCGGCAGTGCTGAGTAAATAAAAAGGCTCCTGAAGGAGCAAAGGTAGGAGAAACTGCAGCGGCCTCGGAGAAGAGAACTGGGGCTCCATTGGAGCGAGCGCATCTGCAGCAGTAATGAAGGAAGATAGAAGGCTCTTTTGGGAGTGGCACTGCTGTGGCAGTGCGGAGTATAGAAAAGGATCCTGCGGGAGCGACACTGCTGCGGCAGTGCTGAGTAAAGTTAGTCAACTGCGGGAGCAGGGGTAGCTGCAGCGGCCTCTGGGAAGAGGACTGGGCTTCATTGGAGCGAGCACTGCTGCGGCAGTAATGAAGGAAGATAGAAGCCTCGCCTGGGAGCAGCACTACTGCGGAAGTGCGGAGTATAGAAAAGGCTCCTGCGGGAGCGACACTGCTGCGGCAGTGCTGAATGAAGAATGGGGCTCTTGGGAGAGCGAAGGTAAGAGGAGCTGCAGTGGCCTCCGAGGAGAGGACTGGGCTCCACTGGAGCGAGCGCTGCTGTGGCAGTAATGAAGGAAGATAGAGGGCTCGCCTGGGAGCGGCACTACTGTGGCAGTCCGAAGAAAAGAAAAGGCTCCTGTGGGAGCGACACTGCTGCGGCAGTGCTGAGTAAAAAAGGAGGCTCCTGAGGGAGTGAAGGCAGGGGTTGCAGCAGAGAGAGATAGAAGCACCGCCCCCTGGGGGCAGTCGCTGTGGTGATGCTGGCTTCGAGAGTGGTGTCTGCTGCAGCAGAGAGAGAGAAGGAAGCTCGAGCCCCTGGGGGCGGTCGCTTGCGGTGATGCTGGCTTCGAGAGTGATGTCTGCTGTAGCGGATGAGAGAGAAGGAAGCTCAGGCCCCTGGGGGAGGTCACTTGCGGTGATGCTGGCTTCGAGAGTGGTGTCTGTTGTAGCAGTGGAGAGAGAAGGAAGCACAAGCCCCTGGGGGCGGTCGCTGTGGCGATACAGGGTTCTAGAGTAGCGGTGTTTGCTGTGGCAGAGCACGATATGGAAGCAACTGTGGTGTCGCGACAATCTTTAGAGACTTTCTTACTGTAACTCAGAGAGCAGAGCATGAATTTACATCATTTGAAGTGCTTGCATTGAACACAATTTTTTCAGTTTTTCTTATTTTCAAGCGCTATACAAATAAAATTTTATTTTAATTTAATTGAAGCACAGGCTGCGGCATAGATACTGCTTCGAGTTGGGTGGTGTCTGCTGGGGCAGAGCACGAGATGGAAACAGGGCTGGTCGCTGCGGCGATACTGGCTTTGTGTTGGGTGGTGTCTGCAGGTAGGCTGAGAGGAAAGAGAGATAAGAGGAAGGAAAGTGGCCGCCGGAGCTGTGTGCGGAGGCAGCCTTGCACTTGGGTCGGCTTGTTGGGCGAAGACAGATGGAAAGTCAGGAGGGGAGGCAGCCAGGGCATGTGCCCCAAACGGAGGCAGCCTCACGTTTGGGTCGGCTCCTGGGGCAAAGCTAGAAGAAAAGCCAGGAGGCAAGGAAGCCAGGGCCTGTGCCTCTAGCGGAGGCAGCCTCACGCTAGAGTCCGACGGAGGGGCAGTGGGCCATGGACAGGGCAGAGGATTGAAAGAGATAGAGCCAAAGATACGTCTGTGCCACCAGCGGAGGCGTGCTTGCACTCTTGATGTGGCTTGTGGGGGTGTTGGCCAGCATGGCGCTGTCGAACGTTGCCGTCAGGGGCTTGGCTGAGTGGAAAAGCAGTCGGGCGTTGGCAGCGGCAGAGTCTGGGGTGCGGCCCGGGCTTGCCGAGGGCCTGCTACTGCAGCCTGGCTACCAGAGGCCCCTTCTTGTGAGGGCAGGAGCAGGGGTTTGATCGGGACGTGGTTGTGATCAAATGTGGTCTCCCTTGGCCGTATGAAATTCTGGGAACTCGCTTTTCTGGGCAGGGACCGCACGAGAGCCCATGTGACTTACAGGTGTGCAATGATGATTCGCATGGCAAAATGTTTATGAGCATAGAAATGTCACCGCAATAACAGACCGTTGTGCGTTCACTAAGGTTTCAAAAGTTTACAACAACCATTATGAGTTTGTCGTGAACATTGCATACTTTTAAGAATCCAGCGTTTAGTCGATCAAGATGAATTCTCATTGTCACTGATATGGACGTGACAGCTTTTTAATTTGTTGGATGGCTTTGTGTTGTTTCCAGGCAGTCCGTTAAAGAACGCAACACAAATGCCACCCAGAAGCCTTGTTAATTTTAACCACTTTGATTTAGCTGAAGTGTTTCCGGGGCAACATGCCAAATGCATCAGACATTTAAATGACGATTCGTGGGCGTGACGTCTGATGCTGAGACTAGGTCAAATGTTATTCTTGTGTAGGTGGTACATGGGCTATGCAGACGTAGTGCAACCAGCATGTGCATAATGCATTACTCTATGCGTGAACAGAGAGATGCGGAGAGTGAGCATGTCACCGTCACCCAACGTTCTCAATTATGCAATAAAATGCTGTTAAATCTTCAAATTGCTGTGCGCGTCTGTATGTGTCAAGTGCGGTTTATATTCACGGAGTTATTATTTGCGTCTGGGGTAATGAACGAGATTCAGTTGTGTTCGGGTTATGCAGACAAGAGACGAAGGAGATCTTGCGCTTAAATCACTTGTCAGATATAGGATACTGGTACATTCCGCTGTTTACATTTACTTAAATTAACTCACGCAGTCCTTATATCTGAGCAAGACGTGAGTGGGAACAGCAATATGTCTTATGTACAGCTGCTTTGTAACAATGAAAATTGTAAAAAGCGCTATATAAATAAAGTCGAGTTGAGAGCATGCTATGTAGAAAACGTGTGCAAGCTGAGTAAATGACACTGACAGGTTGTAGTTCACCAGCAGTCACTCTTGGAAGCGCCGTTTAGAAAACTTATGCACATGATACAGGCAGGTTGAATTTAACCAGCGGTCACTCTTGGAAGTGCCATTTAGAAAACTTATGCACGCTGAGTACCTTATGCATGCTGAGTGCATGATACAGACAGGTTGTATTTAACCGTAGCGGAGACGGATCGTATCCCGTAGTCACCGTGACGGTTTGGGAAGCTCTTGTCAGGCTCCCAGGGACCGAAACAGGGAGGCTAGGGGTACCTTCTGCTTCATTGACCTCCCGGGGGGTGGTTCGATGGCTGGCAGTGCGGATCCCTTGCCGTGGGAGGGCCCCCGGAGAGGAGATCGGCTCTGCTGTTTTACCTGACTGGCGATGATGTAGCACAACGCACCATCGATTGAGAGTGCTTAGGCTAATGATTATCCTCGACATTGGGTCTCACCTCAATGTTGAGTTGCCGAACACCATCTTGTAGAGGGTGAGAACGGCTGTGATAATACCCAAACGATGATGTAGCACAACGCACCATCGATTGAGAGTGCTTAGGCTGCTGATTATCCTTGACATTGGGTCTTGCCGTGACGCAACGTCGAGTTGCCGAACACGGGTGGCTGTGTTCTTTATGGACCCAGCCACCTCCTCGTCTGCTTCCCATTCCATGACAGCAGTGGCTACGGCCCTGCAGTCCGCTACGGTGAGCAGCGAGGGTGATATGGGGATTACCGTGAGCATTAATTTGTCAGCTACAGGCTCGCGGACCGTTCACACCCCGTCTCGCTCATCTGACCATTCCCCAGGAGGTGGTCCCACCCCGTCTTGTTCCTCAGCCACGAATTCGGAAACGGTGCGTGATGATGATGAGATGTCCCTTGCAGCATCGGAGGGTGATTTACTGGCATCCGACCCCGACGATTACTCTGAGCTCCCTCCCTCGGGGGGTCGAGCCCAGGAAGAAGTGGACGTCGGAATGTCAGCCATGCTTGCCCGGGCCACCATGAGCATTGGGCTGCAGTGCACCGCATCACCCCTTCCCCAACGCTCGCGGCTGGATACGTGGATCCTTGGGTGCCGGTGCCAGATTTCCCGGAAGTGCATGAGGAACTCAGTAAGACCTGGAGCGCCCCCTTTTCGGCGCACTCCTGTCAAACTAATTCCATCGCCCTTCCTCGATGGTGGGGCAGCTAGAGGCTATGTCGATGGGCCCCAGGTTGAGCGTGCTGTTGCGGTACATCTGTGCCCACAGACGGCGGCCACCTGGAGAGGTTGACCTAGACTCCCGTCCAAAGCGTGTAAGTTTTTGCCATCTCTAGTGTCGAAGGCTTACACTGCTGTGGACCAAGCTGCCTCCTCTCTCCACGCCATGGCCATCCTGCAGGTCCACCAGGCCAAGGTGTTGAAAGAGCTCCACGAGGGTAAGACTGACCCAGCGCTCATGCAGGAAGTCTGCATGACCAGAGTTCTGACTCTGCTGACTTTCCACCGACCTCGCCCTATGGGCGACCAAGGTGACTGGGTCCTGGGTCAGCCGATGTCCACACTTGTGGTCCAGGAGAGACACCTCTGGCCAAACCTTGCGCAAGATGCGTGACGCCGAGAATGTTCACTTTCTCGAAGCACCCATCTCGCAAGGTGGGCTGTTCGGCAATACTGTCGAGGACTTCTCCCAGCAGTTCTCGAAAGTGAATAAGCAGACAGAGGCCATTAAACATCCTGCCCCGCCACGACTCGGCCGCCTTCCGGCCATCGAGATCCCGTGCGGCGTCTGCTCCCCAGCAGCCCCGGTCCTCTTCAACGCTGACTCTGGTGCCCCCTACCCAGGCGGCCCCCCGGAAGAAGACGTCGAGGAGGAGACCACCGCCCCGTCAGCAGCCACTGCGGAAGCAGAAGTGGCCCTGAGAGGACCCCAAGGAGATCGAGAATACCATCATGCCCGACCCCAGCCTATGGTGCTTTGAGCTGCAGCATCGCCGGGCAGGTAAGTCAGCAGAGCCGATCTCCTCCCCGCGGGCCTCCCCACGGTGAGAGATCCGCACTGCCAGCCATCGAACCACCCCCCGGGGTTTTATGAAGCAGATCGAACCCCTAGTGACCCTGTCTCGGTCCCTGGGAGCCTGGCTAGAGCTTCCCAAACCGTTACGGTGGCTAGGGAATACGATCC